>NW_005871414.1:189973-312776 GCF_000147115.1 Myotis lucifugus
TTCACAGGGAGTCGCCAGCGTGGAGTAAATAGCGATATGCGGCGTCATATAAGATTCGCCTACGCGGCACAGCAAGACTTCTTGTTCCTCAGTGCCTACGAGTCGGGGGAATGTCAAGGGGGGGAAAAAAGGAGACATATGTTAATACTATTTGTAATACTTTAAGAAATAAAAATTATTATTAAAAAAAAAAAAAAAAATAAAAAAAAAAAATAAAAATTCAATATGAGGAATATATTCAATTTTACATATTTCCATATGACTATTCAGTTTATCCCAATATTAAACATTCATAATTTCCCACCGATTTGGGTGTTCCCTTTATAATGTATATGACAACATATAATGTTCCCAAATGCAATTAGGTCTACTTGTGGGGTTTCCTATCTGTTTTGTTAGTGTGTCTGTCTATTCAGGCACCATGATTACACTGTTATAATTATGTTTTAATACACAGTAGGTCTATCTCACCCCCATTGCTCTTTTTTTTAAAAATATATTTTATTGATTTTTTACAGAGAGGAAGGGAGAGAGATAGAGAGTTAGAAACATCGATAAGAGAGAAACATCGACCAGCTGCCTCCTGCACATCTCCTACTGGGGATGTGCCCGCAACCCAGGTACATGCCCTTGACCGGAATCGAACCTGGGACCTTTCAGTCCGCAGGCCGACGCTCTATCCACTGAGCCAAACCGGTTTCGGCCCCATTGCTCTTTTTGACAGTGACTTCCTATAATGGTTATTTATTTACTTAAATAAACTTTATAATCAACTTTTCTATCTCTAGGATAAAAATCCAATAGTTTTATAAGGATTATGTTAAATTTACAAATTAATTTAGGGAAAAATTGACATTTTTCTTATGTTTCCTGATTCTATCTAAGTACATGGGTACATTTTTCCATGTAGTCAGGTTAATTTTTGTGTCTTTTGAGACTATTTTATAGTTTTCCTTAATATATGTTTTAGATATTTCTCCTTAACTTTGTGCCTAGTTATTTTGGCTATAATTTAAAAAGCCCGCTCTTCCACTGCATCTTCTAAACAGTTTCTTTCTCTACATAATAAGACTATTGCTTGGGATACTGATTTATAACCTACTACTTTATTAAGTTCTCTTACAACTTGTATTAGTTTTTCCACCGATTCTTACTTGGGCTCTCTGGATATAAAATAATATCATCTAAAAATAAAGATAATATATTTTCAAATTCTTATGCTTCTAATTGTTTTTCTTTGTCTAAGTACATTGATTAGTATTTCAACAAAATGTAAAAGAATGGTGTCATGCCCTAGCTGGTTTGGCTCACTGGAGAGAGCATCGGCCCGAGGACTGAAGGGTCCTGGGTTCAATTCCGGTCAAGGGCATGTACCTTGGTTGCAGGCTCGATCCCCAGTGGGGGTTGTGCAGGAGGCAGCTAATCAATGTTTCTCTCTCATCGATGTTTCTAACTCTCTATCCCTCTCCCATCCTCTCTGTAAAAATCAATAAAATATATTTTTTAAAAAAGAATGGTGTCGTAAGGGTTGCCAGATAAAATACAAGATGCTAGATTAAATTTTAATTTCAGATAACAATTCATTTTATAGTGTAAATATGTCCCAAATATTGCCTTCTTATGTATGAGAATGTTATCCTGCTCAGTATAGTGGGTTTTTTTTTTATCTTGTACTAACTGCAGTCCTTTTTTGGTACTAATATTTGGTGAAATGAGTTTTCCTACACTCAGTGAAAGGAGTGGGTCAGGATATTAACACACAATTGGAAAGTAAAATTGAAGAAACAATACTAATAACCAAAGCATCAAAAAGCATTAAAAAGTAAAATTAATAAAATATGTGCAAGATTTGCACTTTGAAAACTACAAATAATGCTTTAGAAAATAACAGAAAAGGGGTTTATAGAGATATATGCAATGTTCATGGATTGATTCGATATAAATAGGTGTCAATTCTCCCCAAACTTATCTATAGATTGAGCTGAATCACATCAAAATCCCAGTAGACTTTTAAAAGAAATTGATGAACTTATTTTAAAATTTATATGATCAATAACAGAAATAAATGGAAAATTCCAAAATATGTGGAGATTAAACAACACACTTCTTTTCCTTTCAAACAACACACTTCTCAATAACACATAGGTAAAGAAGAAATTTCAAGAGAAATTTTAAAATATTTTTATCTAATTGAAAATGAAAATGCAACTCATCAAAATTTATGTGATGCAGCAAAAGCAATGCTTAGAGAGAAATTTATAGCATTGAATGCATATTTAGAAAAAGGGATGGTCTAAAATTAATTATCTAAACTTCCACATTAGGAAACTAGAAAAAGAAGAGTAAATTAAATCCAAAGTAAGCTGAAGAAAAGAAATAAGGATTAGAACAGAAATTAGTGAAATTGAAAATGGGAAATCAATAGAATCAATGAAACCAAAACTTGGTTCTTTGAAAAGATTGATTAATTGATAAACCTCTAAACAGACTAAGAAAAAAAAAGGACACAAATTATTAATGTCAAAAATGATCTATATATATAAAAGCCTAAGCAACCATTGCAACCAAACAGATGACCAAACAGGCTGCGTGGGGCGACCAGGCCAGCAGAGGGGGCAGTTAGGGGCAACCAGGCCCGGCGGCGGGTGGGGGCGGGAGGTGCAATAAGAGGCGACCAGGCCAGCGGGGGCCAGTTAGGAGTGACCAGGCTGGCGAGTTAGGCAGTTGGGGGCAACCGGGCCAGCAAGGGGGACAGTAAGGAGCGACCATGCCATTCCCCAAGGGGTCCTGGACTAGAGAGGGTGCAGGCTGGGCTGGGGGGACCCCCTCCCCCCCTATGCATGAATTTTGTGCACCGGGCCTCTAGTAAAATAATAAATTAATAAGAAAGACTGGCTAAGCTAGACTTTTATATAATAACTAATGTACCAAGTTGTTATTCTTAGTTTCTCTGGCTTATTTAGAAGTAACTTTCCCTTGGATACAGGTTCAGTGTGTCACGGAATAAACAAACATAATTTGGATTGACCAAATGTTGTAGGTGACAACTAAATGTAATGCAGTATCCTGGATGGGACTCTGGAACAGATAAAAGATAAGAAATCTGAATAAAGTATGAGATTTTGTTATTAATAATATGTCAATATTAGTCTATTAATTGTAATAAACATACCATACTAATGTAAGATGTTAATAATAGACAAACAGGATACATGGTACATGAGAATTCTCTGTACTATCTTTGTCATGTTTCTGCAAATCTAAAACTATTTTGAAAAATAAGGTTTATTAAAAAATATTTGGATAAATAAAAAATATATGGACAAATTGGCAATTTGGCAATTAGAAGACCCTAGCTGGCTAAGTCTCCTTATTGTGTGGTATATGAAACAGGCTATCTGAAAGCCACAGTTATGAATTCCAAGTTGAATAATCTAGAAAAAAAGAGTGTTAAAAGGACATATACCTAAATATCAAAAGTAATTTTCTCTAGGGGGAGACCTTTCTGAGGTTTTCTGTGTTTCCCAAGTTATCTGCAATGAGCATGCATTATACATACAGGTCAAAAGGGAAATAATAATAATAAAAGAAGTGTTCCTTTGGTAAAACCTGTAATTAAATAACTTAAATAAGGTCATGTGCTGCAGAAGGCACCTGACAGGAATAGAAAGACCATTTATTCTACCAATACTAGATGCCAGTCACTGGCCTGGGCACATAACATATATTATTTCATTTAATTGTTTAAAATAAGAATGTCTTTGCATTGAATCACATTTGAAGAATAATTTTATGTTTATGGAACCATTGGAAATTTAAAGCAAAAATGCTAATGCATGCTTTTTAAAATTCCAGCCAGGCATTTTTTGCTCTTATGCTAAAGCACAATTAGTTACCCACTACCTAACATGTCATATGTATTTTTTTCTTGTCACACATTCTCATTTGATCCACACGTCTGAAGGGAAGCCAATACACCATGTCCTGCCTATATATGACTCTCTTAAACTAATTTTATGCTTCATTGTAAAATAATTGATTTGTGAATCACAGGACATTAATTAACTCAGATAAACATTAATAGTAAGTAAATAATGAAGTTTAGAAAATCATAGCAAGTAATTGTGTTTAAAAGGAATCTTTCCACAATTTGTTTTTGTGTTTATGCCTTTCTTTTTATATAAAATAAAGAAAAAAATTTTAAACACGTTGCTCACAGATGTTAAGATCACAAATTGCATATACATGTCAATATCTTTACATAGGGCCTATTTTCTGTGAAAGCATTATCTCAAAATCAAAACCACAATCAATAATCAACATATATTGTTCTTGCAAGTGATTGCAGAAAGTGTATGTTCAGTAAATTGTGTATTTATGGATTGTTTTCTCTAAAGAATTCCAACCAAAATAGAAAACTGTTTTTCCCCGACACCGTTTTTTGGAGGTGATTGTTGAATTCCAGAGAGTGACAATATTGTAATGATTGAATGTTGACTCAGCATTTTGTCAAACATATCTAATTTAATCCCTATAATAATCTGTGATGTAGGTACTATTATCCCCAATTTACAGAAACATGTCTAAAGTCACAAAGCTGTAGGTAGAAGAGCTGTGTTTCCAATCCACTTATGTCTGATTCCAAAGCTTGAAGTCTTAACTACCCAACTGTACTGCTTCTTAGTGTCAGTGTCTGTCTTTGCGCCTGTCTTTGAGGCTCCCACACCTCCTCAGCTCCCCCAGACCAGTTGAACTTACCCTAGTTCTGTACCACTATGTCCAAACCACCCTCATCTCACACCTAGACTGCTGCAGTAGCCTCCTATCTGGGGAGCTTCAGGTCTTCCTAATCCTTCTGTCTGTTCTTTCCCTCTATCCCCACTCCCAACCTCAACCCACTCTCCACACTCTAAACACAATGATTTTTCTCAAACCATGTGGTCTACAAGCCATTATCTGCTACATGCTCTCAGCCTTCATCATACACAATGCTATCCCTCACACTCTGGGCTTCTGTCACACTAGTCTTTTTTACATACTCCCTCCTACCACAGGGTCATTGTTTATGCTCTTCCCCCTTACTAGATTACTCTTTGCCTAGTTAACTCCCACTCACCCTTCACATAACAACTCATAATCATACTACCAGGAAGCCTTCCTTGACCTCCATACCAAGACATAACTTTTCCTATTATAAGTACTCTGGCAACATGCATCTCTGTTCCATTACATGCTGCCATTACAATGTTATGTTTCCATGATTAGTTAATTAACATCTGATTTAAGCCCCTAAGCCCTGTTGTGCACCAGATTGCAAATTCAGTGAGGGCAAGAACTCAGTTTGCTTTTGCTCACTATGTTACGGTTTTGCATGCAGTAATTTTTCAACAAATGCCTATAGATGAGTAAACTGTTCCCACTCTCTATGCATCATAATCTAAAGACTACTATCTTCCTAAAAGAAGAATGTTCTCTGCCCTTCCACAGGTCAAAGTTGGGGTAAAATAGGGTAAGCGGGGAGACAAATATAATGGAGGCAGTGGCTACAGAAAAAACTTACTGGGATCCATAAACAAGAATTTCAATAGCTTACTTTAAATTCTGGATGTTCATTTCAAATGTTTATCTGCAGCCTTCAAATTTCTATATATGTCTATTCAACATCTCCACTTGAATTTCTAATAGGCATTTCAAATTTAACATGTCCTAATCTGAACTATTTTTATTTGCCCTCTAAATTCATTCCTCTTTAGTTTTCCCCAGTTTAATAAATGGCATCACCATGTATCCAATAGCTCAGGCCAAACACCGATGAATCATGCCTGATTTTCCTCTTTCTCATACACCCTACACTTAAATTCAAATCTGTCCCTTGTTCAAAATGATCCAATGGCTCCCCATTATTCTTAGAATAAAATCCAAAATCTTTATTTGACCTTAAGACTCTTCATGATGTGGCCCTTCATTCCTTCTTTGACCTCATTTCCTCTATTGTTCCCTTCCTCACGGGAGTTCAGCATCATTGGCTTCCTTATTGTTCCTCCAAGATGCACATGACCCCCTCAGAATATTTGTGCTTACTTCTCTGTGCCTGAAAGGGTCTTCCCCCAGAGATTTGCCCAGCTCACTCCTCATTCCCTTCAGGACATTGTTCACACCTTCCCTTACAGAGCCTTTCCTAATATCTACATAGTCTCCATTGTTGCTCTATAGCAGTTTATCTCTTTCCCTTTTCTAAACAGCACTTATCACTTCTGGTGTTAATTATATATTTATTTATGTGTTTATTAATTTATGCCTCCACCACTTTATTGTAAACCTCTCAAGTGTTATCTATTTTGTTAAGCATCTAGGAGCTTAATAATTACCCCATGAGTGAGTGAACATGATTGCCAATATCCAACTATTTTGAATTATCTAACAGCTTGAATTTTTCATGTCACCTGGATTTAGAATAGGAAATAAATGAACTATTTAATAACTAATATAAAAAGGGATAGCAATTAAAAATGTAGTCTTTTAATGATTAGCTAAGAATGATTACAAATTTGTACAAACCAATTGCAAAACAAATAAAAGTTTTATTATTGTGGCTTCTTAATTGGTTTCTTAGGAAAGTTCAGGGTCAGACAAGTTATTTCCTTTATTGTTTTCCCTTAGCCTTCCTCTGCAAAGTCTGTCATCAACCTCTACTCATGACAGTATTATGACAATAATACTGTGTCAGTGCAAAGATTGTATAATTTATAAGAAAAGAAGATAATGATGCTCAAAGCAGTAAAATTGTTCAGTGACTCACCCTGATTATTCAGTAAGTAAAGCTTAAGAAATATGAACAGAAGTTCACAGCTTATTTTTTTCATTATGTTATCCAATCATTAGCACCAAAGAATTACAAATTTCTTATTCTAGCAAAAAGAAAAAGAAAACATGATGGGCAAATTAACATTGTAAATTCTACTTTAGATGATGGATACTTCACGCTGAGATTTTCAGCATGCCAGAGGATGCACATCCACTTAATTAGGCAAGTCAGAAAAGCTGGGAGTCAGCCTGGACTCTCCTGCTCATGCTCCGGTCACTCTCCCTCACCATGCAATTGGTGCCCACGTCCGAGCAGATTTATAGACTAAATATGTCTCAAAGCCATCAGTTTAGGGCCTTAGGTAGCCACTCTCTTAATCCTCTTACTTGGGTTACAAAACAGCCTCCTGAGATTTCTGCCCACATTCACCCTTTTTCCTTCAACTCCACTCTCCAATCTACAGCAGAGTGATATTCTAATACACAAATCCAATAACGTCCCTCTGTTAATCAAAAACATACAGTGGCTTCTCTTTGTTCTTAGAGAATTCTGGTCCCTAATGTCACCTAAAGGCCTGTTTTCTGGCCTCTGTCTAGCTCCCCAACCTCATCTTAAACCACTCTTGCCTTTGTTCTTTCCATGTGAACCTCACTATCCTCTTGTTAGTTCCTTGAAAGTGCACAAGTCTTTTTTGCCTCAGAGCCCCCTCATAGGCATCACTCTGATTTCAGATCAAAGGTTACTTTCTTGCGGGGGGGGGGGGGGGTGGGGGGGCGGGGGGGCGGGGAAGTCTCCCAGTCTACCAGGCTAAGAGAGCTTCTCCTGTTACAAATCCTCAAAGCTCTCCCTGCACTTCTCCATCCTAACATGTGCTATAATTACATATTTAATTTACTTATTTAATATTTCTGGAACCAATATTATATCCCAACACTAGTACATAAGAAATTCAGTAACTAATGCATAATAACAGCATTGATGTTAGAAACGTCCAAACCTGTACAGAATTTTTACAAAAATTTATTTAGGCCAAACAGGGAATATGCCTGGAAGCAAGATCTCAAAGCTCAAAGGACTGCCCTAACCGGTCTGGCTCTATGGATAGAGCGTTGGCCTTTGGAGTGAAAGGTCCCAGGTTCGATTCCGGTCAAGGGCATGTACCTTGGTTGCGGGCACATCCCCAGTAGGGGGTGTGCAGGAGGCAGCTGATCGATGTTTCTCTCTCATTGATGTTTCTAACTCTCTATTCCTCTCCCTTCCTCTTGTAAAAAATCAATAAAATATATTAAAAGATCTCAACCGACTAAAATGCTTCAGAGAATAACAATTTGCAGTTTCCTCTTTACATTTGAGATTAGGGAGGGGTTACATGCAGGTGGGAGAAAGCAAGGCAGGGATAGATTACAGGATGATTAGGATTATGTGCTCTCTTAAGTGTGGTCACACTTTAGAAAGGGGGGTGTGAAACGGGTCATTTCAAAAGTGTGCTAACCTAGATGCTCAGAAACAATGGCGAGGGCTTGTTTCAGGCAAAGATAAACCTTTTACAAAAAAAGTTACATGCCTGGGGAGTGACTACCCTCCATGACCTGCCCAGTTAGGAATTTATGATCACCCTGTGAGGTTACTCTAAATAGAACCTTTTTCATCCACAACAGTGTAAGATGAGAATGGTCAAATGCTGAGTTAGGTAATTTGGGCTACATTTAAAAGCATTTCTGAGCACCATAGAACATGGGAATGGATGGGGTCCCCACAACATATTGAAGAATCATCTTCTGTGAAGACTCTTAAAATCTAAATATGAGAAAGTGAGCGAGAAAGAGAGCTGCAATGCCCAATATGTTTGCCACTAGTCCCATGTGGCTATTTATTGAGTTCTTGCAATGTGACTAGTCCTGGCTGAGATGTGCCACAAATATTAAATACACAACAGATTTTAGAATACTGGCAAAAAGGTAAAATATCTCAATAATAATTTCCATATTGATTAGATGTTGAAATAATATTTTGGTTATATTGGGTTAAGTAAAATTATTGCTAAACTTAATTTTCTTTTTACCTTTTTGAAATGTGACTACTAGGATATTATATTTATATCTACATTATATTTCTATTAAAGCCATGATGGTGTATGGTATTTCAGGATGATGATGCCTGAAGATAGGCATGACAGAGTGAGAAAAGCTGTTGACACAGATTTGTATACTGTAAGAAGTCATGAAGAATCTCTTGTTAGTAATGTGTTTCTTCCTCCCACTTCCACCCCTCCCCAATTAGCTGTGCCTGTGCTACTTCACCACACATCCAAATATTTGTTCAATGTATCACCCCACTTGCTCAATCTTGACAAACTGAATGTCAAAGCACCTCCTCACGCTATTATTTAATCAGTATCCTAACAACTGACATAAAGTTTGCAAAGTTCCGCTTTCTTACTTTGCTGAATTCTAAATGGCCAGTTTGTTGAAGGAGTGAGTGCTTGGGACAGTTTGGCACGATGAGTCAGTTCTATCCAAGGTAACCAGGAGGCAAACACTGCAAGCAGCAGCCCTGTTTAGAGAGGTAGGCACAGGGTTTCTTTTCACACCTCTGAAAGCTTCACCTCTCCCGGAGTTTTCTCTATATTCCCACAGCAGGTTGCCCATGTTATTTTTACATGCTGTCTTCCTCTTAAGATCCCCAGGCAAGTGATGTATAGATTTACCTTGGTCTCCTTAGCATCTAACTCAGCACCAGTGCCTGGCACAAAGAAGGCACTCAATAAGTCTTTTCTAGAATTTTTTAAACAAATGAACTTTTCCTCATTCTGACCACTCCTTGACTCTAACTAACCCCAACACTTACTACAGATTCAATTTATGGGCTTATAGTTAATAAACCATTGCCCCGGGATTCCTTTAGGGTCATTTTGTGAGTGTGTGTTTGGCATGGCTAAATCAAACTTAGAGTCTTATATCTCCCTGTAATGCCTAGGGCCATGCAAAGCATTTCATAGGTTCATTATATACTAACTGCATAACAAATTGTAATCCTTAGACCAAACACTATTCCCACATAAGGTAAAGGACCTGACCAGCAACTGTGCTTAGTGTACCCCACTTTCTGGGCAGCACTCTAAGCTTATTTATAAAATTATTATTTACACAACTTAGTGAGTGTACCTCCAAATGTAAGCTACAGTTTAGGACAAGCTGCTATATAACTGAAATATGAAGCTCAAATGATTCCTTTTGAACATAAATTCCACAGGACATAAAGATATTGAGAACTACATCAAGAGTGTGTACTGAGAAATGGATCTTAGGCAATTAAGTCTAGGTAAGTGGAGCAACAAAGTAGCTGTGTGTACATGATGGACTAATATATAGAAACTTCATGTCTGACCAGCCACACCCAAGCTCTTGCTTCTGCACAAGGACACGGAGGTGCAGCACATGGCTGTTGGCTGCCAGAATTCAACACAAGGAGACAGATAACCTTGCATTGGCAGCCCAAGAGAGTTGCTTTGTTTCAGCAAAAGCCTCAGGCGGCCTAACTAGGGAAGGACAAAGCAGCAAATATCCATAGTTTTATAAATTTTTGCTAATCTGAGGGCAGTCCAAGTGTACTCTTGGGCTGAGCCCAATACCTGAATGAAATGTGAACATTAACCACTCAGGTATAAGTAAATTTGAAATTCAGTTTTGGGAATTTCAACTGGATGATTCACATTTAGGAGTCACAATTTCCAGGCAGAAGGGATTTTGCATCTCAGCAGGTTTTGCTTCCACAATAGTAGCCCCGGCAACAATAGTATCACAGGATAGTTTTAATTGCAAACGGTGTGTGTGTGTAGATTCCTCCAAATTTTGTAAACCTAAATAATCAACACTTACACATATACATGAGATAAATGGCTGATCTGGCCTCTGTCCAGGCCATTACTACTTTTAGCCTTGGTGGCCATCGACTGACTACCTTAGCAATGGTCTAGAGAAAATGTGTATGAAGAAATTGCAATCCCATTTCAGTAATTGATAGACAGTGGGTCACAGGCATTGTGGCAGTCACAACCTCTATCCATTTCATTTTTTCATAAAGAAAAGAATAATCTATTGATGTGGATTCAACTAGGGGCATAAACATTATTTGTGCCAACATATTCTCTTCTTGCTAAGAACTGTAATTTGCCATTTCCCAGACAATCAATGTTGCAAAGAGGTCCCATACAAACTCATAGAAGCCTATTTAACCCATTGTTTGGCTGAGATACTATGGAAGAAGAAAATGGAAGGTAAATAGGGAAGGGGCAGGAAGGAAAAACGGGATTCCATCGAGCAATGGTCAGACATGGGAAAATTGCTAGGGGAATTATAAGAATTATAAGTTGACTTGAGCCATATTATGAATTAGTTAAGATATTAGATTATCTGAGAACCCAACAACCTTTGTAATAATGTTTCCATGGGGAATGTATCTGAAATAATTTTCTGAAATGAAACCTGTTCTATATCACTTTTTGCCTAGAAAAATATTAAAATTAAGAGCAGTAAAAGGGTAGTTATGGCTAATTTTTAAAAATTAAAAAAATTCATTCATTCACCCCTCCTTAGTGGAGATACAGGCAAGTAAACAAAGTATTTGGAGTGCTAAATGCTTTTACTAAATGCAGGGTGACCTGGAGCACAAAGCAGGGGAATCTACCTAAATTAAATGATAGAGAGGTGGTTAAGAAAGGTGTGGGGAATTAGTTCAGAGAACGGAAAAAAGGTAAAATGCAGACAAAATTATTCTAGACAAAAATAAAAAACAAAATAATACTTCTGGAGACAAGAGAAATAATAGAGTCAAAAAAGACTCCCAGGATTCCAGTTTTAGCTGCAGGGACAAGTAGTACCATTCATCAAGAGAGGAAACAAAGAGGAGGTCCAGCTTGAGGAGGAAGATGTGAATTTAGTTTTAGATGTGTAAGTCTGAAATACCTAAGGAACACACAAGTGGTGGGATCTCAGGATCAGATCTATATCTGGATTTGAGGCTCATGAGAGACTTGTGGCCTGGAGACATGGATTTTTAAGTCATAGAGATAATAACTGTAGGTTTTGCAGAAAACAAAACTCTTCACTCCCTCCCACACACAGGAGATGCAAGCTTGATCCCCAGCCCTGGTCAGAGCACGTGCCGGAGGCAACCAACAGATGTGTCTCTCTCACATCAATGTTTCTCTCTGTGCGTCTCCTCCTCCACTCTCACTAAAACTCAATGGAGCCCGGCCAGCATGGCTCAGTGCTTGAGCATTGATCTATGAATCAGGAGGTCACAGTTCTATTCCCGGTCAGGGCACATACTTGGGTTGTGGGCTCAATCCCCAATGTGGGACATGCATGAGGCAGCCGATCCATGATTCCCTCTCATCATGGATGTTTCTATCTCTCTCTCCCTCTCCCTTCCTCTCTGAAAACAATAAAAATTTTTTTTTTAAATCAATGGAAATATATCCTCAGGTGAGGATTAACAACAACAACAGAAAGATATACTGGGAGTAACGTACTTAATGTAATATCAGCTTGAGGGAGGGCTTCATTTTACTTTATTTACATAGTCAAGTAAAGGAGCCAGCAAGAGAAGGAAAGAATTTGGAGATACATACAAGAGAAAGAGGGATAATCAAGAAGCCAAGTAAGCCCTAGATGGTTGGTTCAGTGGCTAGAGCATTGGTCTGCGGACTGAAGGGTCCTGGGTTTGATTCTGGTCAAGGGCACATGCCCAGTTTGCAGGCTTGATCCCCAGTAGGGGGCATGCAAAAGGCAGTCAATCAATGATTCTGTCTCATCATTGATGTTTCTATCTCTCTCTCCCTCTCCCTTCCTCTCTGAATCAATAAAAATATATATTTTTTAAAGCCAAGGAAGTTATAAAAAATAGAAAGAATGGTATTCAGAGCCCAAAGTGAAGGGAGGATTGCATCTTTCATTAGAGTATCAAAAAAGAAAAGAAAAAAAAGGGAAGAGTAGGATAATTTTGTTGGCTGAAGTTAAGGGTGTTCTTTCTGATTATTTCTATTATCTCTGTGGAGCAACAAATAAGCTCATCAGTTGAGGAGAGGTTGGAGTAAAAAAGGTGTAGAGTGACTTTTTTGAGAGTAGGAGAGTAGGGGAGAGGGCTGATTCTACACACAAAAAACACTTGCCAAAAACACGGCCAAAAGCCTAATGAGGTTGTGTGGTTTCACCATCAACTGGTTGAAGTGCTGGCTAAACTCTAAGATTTATGGACTGGGAGAAAATAGAAAAGTGAAGAGACTGGAAGCTCTTATGAGATGAAAGAATACTTGTTGAGAGAAAATACTCAGAGACCTGAAATAATGACACACATTTAATATTTAAAGTAGAGCAATTCCGGATGATGGTATGATTCAGGGCTTGACCACTGGAGTAGGTGGCTGAAGTTGGTAGTGACAAGGATCGTGGGAGTTGATAGGTCACTGAAGTGAGCAGAAAATTTCTGATGAATGCCCAAAGTGAAGGGTTTAAAAAGAAAATACACAGAAGGGGGATGTCATAGGGACATAAAAACCAACCTGAAAATTTTCCAATGGCCAAAGCTTTTTGAGCAACAAAAACAAAAAATAGTATTAGATTATACCACAAAAATAAAATAAAATAAATATCCATGAGTTTATACAGATATAAATTAGTGATTAAATAAATAGGGAAGAAGGGACAAATATTGCATATAGCATAATTTTAAATAATAAATGTAGAAATGTGGAAAACAGAAAACCATCACAGTGATCACATTAAGGAGAAACACAATACTTACATAGCCTCAAATTATATTCCCCAACATATTTATTTATTACTGTGGTGCTTTTAATGCATGTCCAAAATTTTTTCAGTATTCTTGCCTCTAGGAGGTGGAGCTTAATTCTCTTTCCCTTAAGTGTGGGCTAGATTTAGTGACTCACCTTTAACCAAAAGAGTATGGAAGGGGAAAATAATAGTAAGTTTACAGTAGAGAAATCCATCAAGTACCACCTTAACCAAGTGATAAAGATGTACATTAATCAACATGAAGTCATGATGACATCATGTATCCTCTTATGTGATGTGATGGTGTTGGGGGCATTAGGAACAGGTACCAGGTGTTAGGCCAGTGGGGTCAGACCCAATATGGGTTCAGCAACCTTGGTACTTGAGTTCTGGCTAGGAAAGAATTCAGAGCCAAAACTCAAACTATAAGAGAACATTTATTTACAACATCACAGAGGTAGAAGTAATTCATGGAAGAAATGGGCTGAAGAAAAAAATTATAGTGGCAAAGGAAGGGCCCTTGGAGCTTAGAAGTGAGGAAGGTAAAGGTGATGTGCCTGGGGAAGAGGGCAGTGGGAAGAGAACGGGGCAGGCGTGCTCCTGGGAAGGAGAGCGCACTGGAGTCCTCTGTCCTATGGGTTTTAAAGGTGGAGATTTTAGGGGAGGTCCCAGGGGAAGATCTTAACAGAATATTCACGAGCTTTCTAGATGTGTCCTTTCAGGGTCTAGGTCTCCACTGATTGGTCAACACCCAGACAAGGGGTTAATATTATATAATGCATCTGGTCCTGAGATCAGCAGTGGTGTCACTTGTCTGGTTTTGCTGCTTTTCTGGGCCTGGAACTGAAATATAACTGAGGCCTAGATATTCTCTCTAAGGAGGAAAGGTCAGGAGGTCCAAACCACCTGACCAGGGATATGCTAGGGGAGGAAAGGTCACCCTGGGGATGAAGTCCCCCTCCACACACACACACACAACTGTCTTTTGCTAAGTATCAGGGCTTTCAGCTCTGCTAACCTCCTGTACCTGTCCCTTCATCCTTCCTCTGCTCATGTCCCTCTAACTGCTTACCACAATGGGAAGGGCTCTTCACTTCTGTGGTAATCTCCCTCAAATCCATAACTGCAGTTTAATCATGAAAAACACCACACAAACACAAATTGAGGGACCTTCTACAAAACATCCAACCAGTAATCTTCAAAAGTGTCAAAGTCATGAAAAACAAGAAAGACTGAAACAAGGAGAAATAGATTGGAGCAGACTAAGGGGACATGACAACTAAATGCAATGTAGTACTGGATTGGATCTTAGAGGGGGAAAAAAACATTAGTGGAAAAACTGGTAAAGTCCAAATAAAATCTGTTGTTTAGTTAATTATGTTGTACCAATGCTAATTTTCCAGTTTGGATAAATGTGCCAAGGTTAGATAAGAGGTAAACATCAGGGGAGCTGGCTGAAGGGTATATGGGAACTCTATATACTTTATTACAATAGTTTATGATTATGAATTCTTTCAAAATAAAAAATTTAAGAGAAAAGCTTGAATGAGTAAGAATGAGTAGCTAAGAGATTAGTATGTTATTAAAAGATAGCGGATGTAAGGAGAGTCAGAGCTGGACAGCATGAGGATCAACAGAGAAGGAAGTTTTATAGAAAGGTGAAGAAGCCATTTGGCACAACATTGTAGAGTAAGGTTATCACCTCTGCCTTAGAACCTAACATTTATTTGACTTGATGCTGTCTGAAGGTCAAATAAGAATTAAAAAGTGTTCACTGCATTTGGTAATTATCTGATCCAACTGTTCTGTGGACCACTGGTCCTGATTAGAAAAGCCATCATCCTCGAAATCTGTCAGCAGTATCATCAGCTCCATTCCATTATCCATGTCAGATCTAAGCTATTTCTCACTTCAGAGTTTGCAGCTCCCACAAACAGGTTTACAAATGATCTGAGGAAAGCTACAAGTGCTAAGCTGCTTTGCACAATAGAAATGACTGACATGTTTGGAACCTAGTGAATTATCAAGCTCTCTGCTCATCTTTCCAATTTTTCCCACCCCCTATCAAGAGGGAAGTTTTTCTACAAAGTACTCTAAACATTAGGTCAAAACAGGGCGGGGGGGAGGGGAGTTAACAAGGGAAAGGAATTTTTTTAAAAACTAAAGTTTGTTAAGTGGGTGTAAAGTGTTCAAACTCACAATAGATGTTTTTACATAAATTATCTCAATTAGATCATTTAGAAAAAAGTCACTATGATAATTTGAAAAAAATAATAATGTATACCACTTTAAATTTAAGATTTAGGAAAACTGAAGGTCAAAAGAATGGGACGGAAAAATTTTTAAAGTACTGACAAGTGGACTCTTATGTAATAGCTTTAAATATTGTTTAATTCAATCCATGCTTTATTTATTGTGGTTAAGTGCCAGCTCACAACCATGGCAGAATGAATCACAACTGCAAACAGAGAGCCATACAACGAAGGAGAATGGCAGAGGCACACAGAGTAGACAGCATTCATCACAACCAGGAAAACAACTCAACTCTGCATTAATATTCATCACAGAGTTTTTTAAAAAAAGAAACTTTAACTTTACAAGTGTCTCACTGGATTGATTAGTCTGTCAAATACAATTAAAATTAAAGTGTTTGATGATACATAAGTGAAAGACAGATAGTAGATTAGATATACAGACTAACAGACAGATAGATATAAAATGATGATAAATGTGTTCTAGGTACCAAATCTGAAACTTTAGTGAATAATATTCATTACATTAAAAAAGTGGAAAAAAAACTAAGACTGGCAATATTGAGTGCTTAAATAAACAAGTGAAGAACACCACAATAAAACAGCATTATACTTTTTTTAGTGTTTGACTTTTAAAAAGCTTAAAGTGCTTTATATCTAATGTCAGTTCCATTCCCAGAGAATTAAGTTGGAATCAGCATCATGAATAAGTAAACTAATCTGTTAAAAAGCAAAATTAATGGGGCCAAATCAAATCTTGGAAGAGTGTTCTATGCAGCATAGACACCAGTCTCAGATAGATTCTCTCATGGTAGTCTCAAGACAGCTCCCTGGAGGTCACAGGGCTATATCTTTCCTCATTCATATCCAGTAGAAAAGTGTGAGAGTTCTTGTCCCAGCTTTCCCACCCAACCAAAGATTCATGTGTCCTGTTGTTTCCAATGATCCAATGATCACATGACCTTCTCTGAACAAGTCATTATAACCAGAAAATGTGATACACTAATTGGCACAGACACAGGTACTACTCAAACCTAGATGGGTGTCAAAACAATACTACCTCATAAGCATAAAGAAAAATAGGAATACAGTTATCAGGAGAAGGGAAAATAAGTATAGTGAATCTAAAATATTTCAACAACCTCCATTAGTAACCCTGTCAAGCACTGAGAGTTAGAGAACGTGGTTAATCTTTAAAGACTTCCACAAAAGGTGACCAGCCCCATATCAGTATCACCCTCTTATCACAAAGGTAGGGAGTCTTTCTCAGCAGTGCCCACAAATCACTTTTAAGTAAAAGGAAGCTTGATTTGTTTGAAATGTTTTCACAGGATAGATTAATTAATCTGTGAAGAACTGTACTGACATGATTAATACATAAAGCACTAACTCCTATGATTTCAAAGAGGGCACCCATGGAAGTCAGAGCTGTGATCTTGAAAAGATTTGACTGCTCATTAAAAAGCTATGAAATGCTTCCGTGTGGGCTTAAGGGGAAATAAAAAGAGAACTCATACAGAGATAAAGACTCCAGAAAAGTAATACAACAGAACACATTCAGTAACATTGTTTATATTAAAATAAACCTATTGGCTAATGCTTCCTGAGCTAGGTATGGAAGCCTAATGAGTTCAGGAAGCCAACCAAAAGAACACATTCTGAAACTTAACAATGGCTAGAATGGCAAACATTCAGCAGGGGTTTTCTTCAAAGGGTAAACAGAAAACAGTGGGGCCAGAGGCTAATCATATGGTTGTGAAAAATGCTAGTTTCTTCTTAGGGCCTATTCAGAAAACAGGCACGTTTTTAACAATCATGCTAAATGTGTAGTGTTATAAATTAATCACAATGATCACAATATGCAGTAATCAAACAGTGATAGCTTATAATAGCAATGGGTTAAATTTCTTTCACTGTTTATGGAACTCTCTCTGAAATTCCTTATCTATTAGATCAACAATGGCATTATTCTTTTATTAAATGTATTGAATGAATAGATGCATGCAAGCATGAATGAAGTGAATTAACTAATAATTGAACTTTGGAAGTTTTCACACAGAGTTAATTTTCTGTTATGAACTTGTGTGATCAAAAGTTGGAGTGTTTGCTTATTCCTGCAAAAAAGATTTTGCTATGTAAGCTAATTTCTGATTGCATTAGCACGCCATTTTTTAGTATGGTTATAATGCCTATGTCAGAGCCATACTAGCCCACACAGGGTTTTTGGACAAGTTAGAGAAGGTGTCCTTCAAGGATGGATGTAGCTCCTTGGCATATGACTTGGTGAAAAGGTGGAACTATGGTATAAAGATAAAAGGTGCCCCATTCTCTGGAATACTTGGGGAGGTGACAAGGGGCTGGGTTGAGTTTCCACCCCCATATCCTCATCTTTGTTGAAAGCCTAGGTGGTACAACCCTGGCTCAATCTATGAAAACGCAGAATAATTATAAAGGAAGGAGCAAAAATCAAATTCTTGCTATTTTGTTTTGTGGAGTCATTTCTCAAAGGCCAGATTCTAATAAATTATATAATCAATAGTTTTAAAAAACACCTAGTAGAATATATTTAAATGTTAAAAATTCAAATTTCCCTCAAAGTATTTTTCAACCTATTCTTTCTTATTGACAAGATTTTTCCTGAAGGCCAGGTGAAATCAAATCATTAAAAGGGTCGTACATGTACTGTACTATACATGGTCACAAAGACTTTCTAGTCTAATCTTATGAAAATGTTTCAAATTAAAATGTTAATGCTACCCCAAGGTTATTTTGTTTTACTTCTTCTTTTGCATCAGTGAAAGTTATTTTTATTTCTTTCTATGACTTCCCAATGGCTATTGTGATCAACTAAGTTCCCCCAATCTAATTCTAAGAGATGGGATATACTCAGAGCAGGGAAAATGGAGAAACAGGGATGGAGAATGGTAATGGAATCTATTTTATCCTGAAGCAATAACAAAATAAATTCAATTTGCACAAAAGGCTTCTGATTTGCAGCCAAAGGACTAAAAAGGTCCTTCTGTTTACTCTTCATTAGGAAGGTATACATGCCACATTTTTTTCTGTCTATTTATAGCCATGAATTGAGCCTGTCCCTCCCAGGTGTTAGGCTTTGCAAACTGAGAGTTGTTCTGCATGATGAAATAGAAATGTGCAGATCCAGTTTTGAATTTTAGCTTTTTAATAATAGTCCTTCTGGCAAATCACTGAGTCTCTTCGTTTCATCAGCTGTAAGATGGAGGTTGGGCTAAAGAGGTGATTATACTGATAATAACGGCCATCATTTATTGACAGAATACTATGTACAATGTACCTAGCACTGAAGTGAGCCCTTGCAGTTGCATTATCTCATCTAATTCTTAAAAGCCCCTAAAAGTTAATGATTTTACAGGAGAGAAGCTGAAGCTTGGATGGATCAAATAACCTACCAGAATCCTAGAGCTGTAGCTGTTGGAGCCAGGATAGAACTAGATGTCTCAATTAAAAGGCCATGCTAAGCAAAATAAGCCAGTCAAAGAAAGATAAATATCACATGATCCCACACATTTATGGAACATAATGAACAACATAAACTAAAGAACAAAAACAGATCCAGAGACAGAGAAACATCAATCAGACTGTCAAACATCAGAGGGAAGGTAGGGGAGGGTTGGGGTATGGGGGAGAGATCAACCAAAGGACTTGTATGCATACATATAAGCCTAACCAATGGACACAGACACCCAGGGGGGTGAGGGCATGAGTGGGGGTGGAGGTGGGGGGACAATGGGGCGATAAGGACACATATGTAATACCTTAATCAATAAAAAAATAAAAAATAAAGAAAAGAAATATCTGAGAAGGGCAATAAAACAAGGTATGCCTACAAAAAAAAAAAGGCCCATCTGGGATTGCTTCTTGCATATTTACAGGCTAACAAAAAGCAATCTACAAAGTGAATCTCAGACAAGAACTATTTGCAGGTTTCCTTTTTTTCACATTTCTAAGTATTTTAACTTCAGAAGCATACACTGAGTTTTCCAAAATGCTAGTGAAAAAAATAACATGTCTGCTCTCTTAGTGAGCATGCTAAGGGTGCCTCTCTGTAGACTTGGGAGATTTAAATTTTAACGCCAAATCCACTGCTGTTTCATATCATCAGGTATTTATGTCTCATAGTACAGATTCAGATTTCATTTTACACAACTCATTTTTTTAAGAATTGATATGATGCAAAGAAAATGCCAAAGGCTATAAAGAATAATTTGAAAAGAAGAATTCTAGAAACATTTTTAAAAATAGTTCCATCATGAAACAACTGGGTAGTTTCTGAAATGGCTGCTCTGGCTAAAAGAGGTCTTTCAAATTTTATCACATGACTTCAAAGACACATGGATATATGGTAAGTACTTATTTATACACCATTTCCTTCACATAATGTATTGAGTACTTATTGTTCTGGACACTAACTAGAGATACAGCCAAGATGGTCTTCATGAAACACGAAGAGGCATAAAATAAACAAGCAAATAAATATACAAAATAACCACAGATTGGGATAATTACTGCAACAAAAATAGGATGTTCTTCTAGGAAAAACTTAATGGAGGAGACAGTCCATTTTAGCTGGGATAGTTAGGAAAGGCTTTTTTGAAATATAAAGAATGAGAAGAAGCCAAACATAAGAAAGAACCAGGCTTACGAAGGCCATGAGGTGGAAAAGTTTGGGAAGTTCTGGAAACTGTGGGTGGTTGGTGCATAAGAAATTGGGGGTTGAAATCCATAGCTAACATCACACTTAATGTTGAAATACTATTTTTTGTACCTACATGAAGTGGTGGATGTGAACTAAACTTATTGTAGTGATCATTTTACAATATAGGAGTCACATTATTATTCTATATACCTATGCAGTGCTGTATGTTAATTATATCTCAATAAAACTGAGGGTAAACTTCCACTAAAAAAAAAGGTAAAAAACTGAAAGCTTTCCCCTTAAAACCTGGAGCAAGACAAGGATATTGGTTCTTACCACTTTCATCCAACATAGATTTTTAGGCAAGAAAAACACTAAATAGCATCCAGATTGAAAAAGTCAAGAAGTAAAGTGATCTCTATATGAAGATGACATAATCTTGTACATGAAAATCCTAAGGTGTCCACAAAAAATCATAAAAATCATCCCCAAACACCATTAGAGCTAATAAATGGGTACAGGAAAGCTGCAGAATATAAAATCAACATGCAAAAATCAATTGTATTTCTATATACTTTCAATAAGCAATCTGAAAATAAAATTAATAAAATATTCATTTCTAAAAGCATCAAAATAAATAAGCTTTAGGAATAAATTTAACAAAAAAGTACAAAACTTGTATACGAAAGCCTAAAAAAATTATTGAAAAAATTAAAAATATATAAATAAAAGGGAAGATATCACACGTTACAAGACTTATTGGAAGACTTAATATTGTTAAGAATTTATGGACAGATACAAGGCAATTTCTATTAAAATCTTAGCTGCCATTTTTTGCAGAAATTGACAAATTGATCTCACAATTCTTATGGAAATGCAAGGGAACCAGAACACTCAAACAATCTTGAAAAAGAACAAAGTAGGAGGACTAACACTTTCCAATTTAAAAAGTTTCTACAATGACTAGCAATCAAGATAATGTAGTAATGACATAAGAATATACTTACAGATTAATGGAAAAGATTTGAGAGTCCAGAAATAAATCTATGTTTCTATGATCAACTGCTTTTAACAAGGGTGCTAAGACCATTGAATGGGGAAATAGTAGTCTTTTCAAGAAATGGTGCTGGGATAACTGGATATCCACATGCAAAAGAATGAAGTTGAACCTCTTCCTCATAACATATGCAAATATTAACTCTTAATGGATCAAACACCTAAATGTAAGAGCTAAAGAATAAAACTCTTAGAAGAAAATATAGGCTTAAATTTTCACAATCTTGTATTGGACAATCATTTTTGAGATATGATACCAAAAGCACAAGTCACAATGAATAGATAGATAGATAGATAGACAGATAGATCTTTATCAAAATTATGAATATTCTTTCCTCAAGAAAGGAAAAAGACAATCCACAGAATGGGAGAAAATAGTTGCAAATTTTATCTGGTAAGGAATTGTATCTAGAACATATAAGGAACTTTTAAGATTCATTAATAAAAAGACAATCCAATTTTTTAAATGGGCAAAGGTTCTGAATTGACATTTCTCCTAAGAAGATATGCAAATGGACAATAAGCACATGAAAATATGTTCAACAACATTAGCCATCAGAGAAATACAAATTAAATCCACAATAAGGAAGCATATCCCACTAAAATGGCTATAATAAAAAAGACAGGTAGTGACAATGTTGGCAAGGATGTGGAGAAATTGGAACCCATATACAGATGGTTGGAATATAAAATGGTGCAGCTGCTTTGGAAAACAATTTGGCAATTCCTCGAAAGATTAACTGTAGAATTGCCATAGGACCCAGTAATTCTAATCCTAGATATACATAGAAGAGAAATGAAAATACTACATATGTCCACACAAATAGTTGTACATGAATACTTTCAGCAGCATTATCCATAATAGCCAAAAAGTAGAGACAACTCAAATATCTAACAACTGGTGAATGGATTCATAACATGTGACACATCTACACAATGGAATTTTATTCAGCAATAAAGAGGAATGAAGTACTGAAATATGCTATAATATGGATAAATCTTGGAAACATTATGCTAAGTGAGAGAAGTCAGTCACAAAAATTATATATTGTGTCATTCAATTCCACTTATATAAAAGATCCAGAAGAGGCAAATCTGTGGAGATAGAAAGTTGATTAGTGATTTCTTAGGGCTGAGAGTGTTGGGGAAAATTGAAGGTGATTGCTAAAGGGTATAGAGTTTCCTTTTGGAGTGATGAAAATTTTCTAAAATTGGTTGTAGTGAAGGGTGCATAATTCTCTGAATATAATAAAGCCCATTGAATTGTATACTTTAGAGGACTGAATTGTATGAGATGTAAATTATAACTCAATATTGTAACCAGAAAAAATGCAGAGAGGAAAAAAGAGATGAGGGATAGAGAGGAAGTTGGAGATGTATGCACATGTGAGAACTTGGAGGGCTTTGTTGGCCAAATTATACAGGTAGGATTTTGTACTAAGGGCAGAGAGAAGCCACAGGAAGAGTTTAAGGAGAGGGATGATATATGATTGACAGTTTTAAAAGTTCCTTCTGGCTGCTGTCTAGAGAATGGATTGAAGGGGCAAAAGTGGAAGCAGGGAGCGCAGTAGACATTACAGCAGAAGCCCAGGTGAGACAGGACAGGTATTTGAATTAGGAGATATTGAAAGAAAGATGCAGAAAACAGATGGATTTGAGAGATATTTTAGAGCTAGAACATTCATAAATATGGGGTGTCCCCCAAAAATGTATACACACACTTTGAATAATTATAAAGACAGTGTTTGTTAAAATACATTTCATTTTCAAAATTGTGCTATCAGCTGTTAAAGTGTGTATACTTTTGGGGGGAACACTATATATATATGAGAAAGAGAGAGCAAGAGAGCAAGCATTTTGATATCACACCATCAAACATTTAGTAAATATATATAATTTAAATGAAATAAAAATTGTAAGTATTTTATGAAAAAGTTGTTTTTGTTTAAAAATACAGTGTTTGATATTTAACTAGGAATCTGTAATGGACTAATTTGGTGGAACTTTCAATTCATTTGACTCTATTCTTTTAATAAAGGCAATTTCTATAAGGAATAATTATATTACTAAAATTTTATCAAGTTTTAAAAACTTGATATGGAATTAAAGTCACAAAATATAAAAAGTGTTTGTTAAATTATGAGTTCTAATTTGGTAACTCTAATTGTACATCATAGATGCTCACAGAATTTCAAGATTTGAAGGAGCTTAAAAGTCAATCATTTAGTCCAATGAACCTGCTATCCAATGATGAGATTTTTTTCTACAACATTCTGGACAAGCAGTCAGACAGATCTGATATCCTATGAGTGCTTAATATTTATTAATCAGGAGATACTGAAATTTTGACATCTCCAAAGATTTACTTTGGGTAGTAAAAGTTTTATTGGATACTTAAAATATAATCATTTTGAAGCTATATTATATGAAAATTCTATAAATAAATTAATATTTAAATAAATTATAGATATTTTTACAAATAATTTTGTCAAATGTTTCTTAATTCATTTTTATCTTTACATGTAAAGAAAGTAAATTATCTCAATGAAGTCAGAAATCCATTTTTTCTCTATTAGATGAACTGACCATCCATGAAAAGTTTATGCTAGTATATGGCTACTAGCAAAAATTTACTACTGAATTTAGACCAAAATGAATGAATCAGGTATCTCACAACTACAGAAACAACAGATTTATCTGGCAATGTTGAGAAATGAATTTTACCATGTAAATAAATTTTACAAATAACCTGCTGTTATAATCAATTCATGGAGATGTATCTTGGAACATTTCTCTCTAAAATCTCTCTAAATCTGTCTAAGGTGTTACAGACTTCACTGGCATAGCCAATAGGTAAACATAATTTAAGAGTTGTTGATGAATCAGGAACATCATTTTTAAAATTCCATATAATGATGCTAGTGAAGTAAATAAAAGTTAGTTTGCCAACCCATTAAATGTTTCCATGGACAACAGGGTTGATGGACTTGAATGCCACAATAGGTGGCCTATGGAAGTGGACTCATTTCCTTTTAGAAGGCCTCATGGGAAAACTTTTTGTGCCCCAATTATTTCAAAACTCTTTGTCCTGACTTACTCCTTAGGTATACACTCCTGAGGTTCACTGCAAAACTATCCTATCTACAAAAAGGGCATCTTCCTTGTACTAGGGGTTCCCCTTTGAGTCAGTCAGGGCTTTGAGTTGCAAGCAACAGAAACTAACTTTAGTTACTAACAGCAACTAAACCAATTAATCCAAAGAAACAGTTCATTAAAGTGATATTGGGAGGCTTAGAATTGCTAGGAGGACTAATGATTAGGACTAGGAGGACTAGGTTTAAACTAATTCCAGGATAAAGGACTTAAACCACTTTGTAAAACTGCCAAGATGAAAAATTGCCACTGATGCTTCCTGCCCTATAACTCACTCAGAAACCCCAATATTCCCATACTTTCCTGCCATAGCTGCGTCTTTTGTATTTCGATATCACAGCATCAAACATATAATAAATATTCAGTATATTTTATTCATTCAATAAATATATATTGAACATTTATTATGCTTCTTGAATTGAATTAAAAAAACCCTCTAGTATCCTTATGTATATGAAGAGATTCTACTTTTTTCAATGTATGCTACATTTTAAGCATAAAGTATTGTACTAAAACAAATGCTATAGGTTCTCACATTCCTTATGAACTAAAGAACTAAATTGAATTTGACAACAAGTAATCCAGCCTGAAATCAATGTATATCTGAACTGCATGCATTAGCTGTAGCTCAAAATTAATTGCCTAAGGGAGTGGGAAAAACTACAATGTGGATTACTACAAAGCCTAATTTAAACTAATGGCATAATCGTTGTAAGTACCCTACACCTGGTATGCACGAGTAGTTGCACTCAAATGGGAAAAGGTTGGTGCATTGCTACATTTTATGCTTGCCTGATTAATGCAAAACTGTTCTGGATAAAAATGAATGTACAAGTGTTGATAGAGACTCATTCATTTCTTTTCACCTTGAACTTGAGCTGTTAATTTCAAAGTTCTATTATTTTGCAAACAACTAAGGCTTAAGATCTTCATACATATAAATCACTCAGGTGCAAGTTAGAAAATTAAATGGATTCAGATATGAGCCACTTAGAGGTCTGTACAGAGAATGAGTACCTAGGTGAGAACCCCTAGCACAGGAGCTCAGATAAAATTTGCTGCTGCTAAGGCAGAAAAAAAAACAGTCATTATCCTGCCCCATTGGTGCCCTTGTCCTCTGGCTACAGGTTTCTGATCAACCATTCTTGATCTTGCTGTACAACATAGGGGGACACTTTTTCCTTCTGCCTCAGGTCTAATAAGGCTTGGCACAACACTGTCTGGTTCATCATACTCTCAAGCTCAACGTGCTACAAAACTATAAGTTGAACCACATGAAATTAATGTTTTTGTAGATCCAAAAGGACCAATTATCAGTAATTTCATATGATTCAATCTAACATTTATACTTCAGATCCATTTGGTTTAATTAATGCTACTATTTCATAAAATTTTTATTTTTGTGCCTGACACTGGGTCATCCACCTGTACTTTTCATAATGTGAAAAATGAGGCCCAGCCCTAACCGGTTTGGCTTAGTGATAGAGCGTCAGCCTGCGGACTGAAAGGTCCCAGGTTCGATTCCGGTCAAGGGCATGTACCTTGGTTGTGGGCACATCCCCAGTAGGAGGTGTGCAGGAGGCAGCTGATCAATGTTTCTCTCTCATCGATGTTTCTAACTCTCTATCCCTCTCCCTTCCTCTCTATAAAAAATCAGTAAAATATATTTTTAAAAAATGAGGCCCAGGAAAATTAAAGGAAGTGTCATGTGGTTAGGTAAAAACTAAGACTAGAACCAAAGTCTTCTGATGGCCAGTTCCACAAGCTCTCTACTAGTGTGATACTAGGATGCTTTTATGGTAGAACTCCTAATACTTTGTTTGGCCGATATATTTTTTAATTTTTTGAATAATTAGCCAACACATTTAAAATGTGAGATTCACATAAAAATCTGGATTCCCAGCTTCTCTTTAAAAAGAGGATTGGGGTGAGGCAAAGGAGGTACTCTGCAGTCACAACATATGAAGGGGTGTCAAAAAAACACACAACAGTAATCAAGATAAATAATATTGTAATGCAATCTTTAAAAAGAATCAAAATTAATGCTAAAAGATCCATGATGAAGAAAGTAATCAAATGTGAAGTGAAGACAGGCTGTTTTTTGTTTATTGATAGCCCTCTGTTATTGCGCAATGGGAATAGTCATTTCCAAGCAGTCCTCTGTTCTGGGTCACTTGCTCATCTAATCTTCCCACTAGGCAGATTTATGGGTTGACAATTATATTCAAACTAACTAAGCAGCATGAGGCTTTATATATAGTCAAGTTTTATACTGTAGGTCTTTTAATACATTTTCCACTTAGTTCAAAATATAGGAAGCTATTTTGTTACACATGGAGATACACACTTTTCCTTTTGCCTCAGGCTCCAATATGGCTTTGCATGGTGGTGCCTGCAATAAACAGGTGGTGCCCAGTAACAACAGAGTCTTTGGTCAGAGATAGCCTCCATTCAACCCTCTTCACTAGGCCTCCTTTCTTTCCTCTGCTATCTATTAAAGGTTGGCAAGCCCCAGAATTCAAAGCTGAGCTCTTTTCTCTTCCCTCGGTAATCTCATCCAGGGATTAAAATTATGGATTTAAATGCCATCTATATGCCAGTAACCCTCAGATATGTATGTTCAATCATGTGATCTTTCCTCTGAGCTCCAGATTTAAATATACAACTGCTTACTATGATGATGAATAGTATCACAAATCTGACCCATTCGAAACAGAAAAACTTTTGATTTCCCCCACAAACTTGTTTCTCCTCCAGTCTTCTCCATCTCGGTAAGTGATACAGCCATCCTTCTAGTTCTTCAGATCAAACATTTACAGTCTGCTTTATCTTATTTCTCTATCCCATACCTTTAACTCATTAAAAAGCACTATTAACTCTTAAAAAAACACTCAAATCTACTCACCTTTCCCATTTCTATGGCTACTATCACAGTCCAAGATATCACACCATTTCTCTTCCTGACTGTTGCAAAAGCCTTTCGGTTGGTCTTTCTGCCTTAACTGTGCATCTATCTCCATCTTCAATGCATTTCCCACTTAATAGCCAAACTTACCTGTATAAAATATAAATCACACTATGTTACCACCCTGCTTAAAAACCTTAGTGTCTTTCTGCTACAATTAGACTAAAATGCATACTCCTTACTATGACCTATCCTATATAATAAAAGCCTAATATGCTGAGTGTCCATTCGTCCGTTCAACCAATCATAGTGTAATGTGCTAATGATATGCTAAGGTTGCTCAACTGCTCGCTATGATGTGCACTAACCACCAGGGGCAGACGCTCTGACTGGTAGGTTAGCTTGCTGCTGGGGTCCGGCCGATCAGGACAGAGCAAGATGGGCTAGACATGCCCTTGAGCCCTCCAGCAGTCCCTGCCCAGCTGGCCAACCTCCCACGTCCCTCCCCAGCCCACGGTGGGGTCCCCCGGCCTGGCCTGCACCCTCTCGCAATCTGAGACTCCTCAGGGGATGTCGGAGAGCTGGTTTTGACCTGATCCCGCAGGTCAGGCCAAGGGACCCATGGGTGCACGAATTCGTGCACCAGGCCTCTAGTAAAAGCCTATATAATGAGGAGGTAATATGCAAATTGACCATCACTCCAACACACAAGATGACCACCACAAGATGGCCAGCAGGGAGGGCAGTTGTGGGCGATCAGGCCAGCAGGGGAGGGTAGTTGGGATGGACCAGGCCTGCAGGGGAGGGCAATTGGGGGTGACCAGGCCTACAGGAGAGGGCAGTTAGGGGCGACCAGGCTGGCAGGGGAGGGCAGTTAGGGGTGATCAGGCCGGCAAGGGAGGGCAGTTAGGGGCAACCAGGCTGGCAAGGGAGGGCAGTTAGGGGTGACCGAGCCAGCAGGGGAGGGCAGTTAGGAGGAACCAGGCCAGCAGGGGAGCAGTTAGGGGCAACCAGGCCTGCAGGGGAGGACAGTTAGGGGCAACCAGGCCTGCAGGGGAGGGCAGTTAGGGGTGACCAGGCCGGCAGGGGAGCTGTTAGGTGTCGATCAGGCTAGCAGGGGAGTGGTTAGGGGGTGATCAGGCTGGCAGGCAGAAGCAGTTAGGGGCAATCAGGCAAGCAGGCAGGCGAGCAGTTGGGAGCCAGCAACACTGAATTGTGAGAGGGTTGTCCGACTGCCCGTTTAGGCCCGATCTGGGATCGGGCCTAAACGGGCAGTCAGACATCCCTTGAGGGGTCCCAGATTGGAGAGGGTGCAGGCTGGGCTGAGTGACACCCCCCCCCCCCCCACCCCGTGCACGAACTTCGTGCACCAGGCCTCTAGTATATAATATGCATCATCACATTCCAAACACACTGGCTTCTATATTCTCAGAAACACTGCAGGCACAATCCCTCCTAGAGGTCTTTTATATTCTCTGGGCCTGAAATGCTCTTTCCACAGGTCTTACATGGCTGTTTTCTTCTCATCTTTCAGATATTAGCTCACCTATCACCTCTCCAGAAAGGCTTCTCTGACTGGACTGTTTATTAGATCCTTTGGCTTTTAGTCATATCACCCCAATCCTGTGAAATTACCCTGTTTTTTTCCCTGTTTATTATATTCTTTCCTCATGTGGAGTTCACTGATATATTCTTAGCATCTAGCTTAGTGCTAGGTAAGAACACGTGCTCAATAAATATTTGCTGAATGCATGCCTAGATCCATGAATAAGTAAATGAGACCAAGCAGACCTTAATAGGAGTATTAGCTATTATAAATTATCTGATGAACCATCCAAATTAATTTTCTCTTGGGATGATGAATAGTATCACAATGCTTGTTTTTTTGTGTGTTTGTTTGTTTTAATTTTTGTGAATGTCTTTGAGTTTATTTGAGTTTGATTTCTGTGAATGTCTTTGAGTTTATTTGCCTGTAACCCTGTTCTTATCCTCTTGTCATTTATCACATATTTTGAATTTTTAAAAAATTAAGGTATAATTGACAGAAAGCATATTAGTTTTAAGTATACTAGTACAACATAATAATTCAATATATGTACTAGTATACTTTAAGAAATAATCACCACACCCTGTCAGTGTGGCTTGGTTGGTTGAGCCTCATCCCATGTACCAGGAGGTCACCAGATAGATTCCCAGTCAGGGTACATGCAGGGGTTACCAGATGGATCCCCAGTAGGGGGCATGCAGGAGGCAGCTGATTGATGTTTCGCTCTCATTGATGTTTCTATCTCTCTTTCCCTCTCCCATCCTCTCTCTAAAATCAATTTTAAAAAATTATATATATATATATATACATAAATATATATATGAAATAATCACCACAAAAAGTTTTGTTAACATCTATCAGCTTATAGTTACAAAAACATCTGTTGTTTTCTTTTGTGATGAGAACTTTTAAGACCTACTCTTAACAACTTTTAAATATGAAATAGAGTATTATTAATCTTAGCACTACATTGCTTTGTTTAAAAAATATTTATCTGCATAAGCTTACTTCAGAGAAAAATATTTCATTTCAGAGAACACACAAATCCTAGCTATAGGGCAGTATCTGGAAAATGATCTTAGAGACAATTTAGAGTCAACAACAACCACATGAAACTATGTGCATTATAAAGGAATCCACAAAATGAAGACCTAAAGAGACAGAAAATGGTAGCAGCTCATGAAACTTTTGGAAGATAAAGATTCCCTTGTACATTTTTTTCTGTGACTTTCATTTTTTAATAAATTTAGACAACATCAGTCTCTGTGCATATTTAGGTTCCTAAATGACAGAGGCTCTAGTCACTATGAAATCTGGCTACAAAAGACAGAAATATCCCTGGCCGGTGTGCTCGGTGTATATAGAGCGTCAGCTTGCACACCAAAGGATCACGGGTTCTGGGTGTGTGTGGGAGGCAACCAATCTATGTGTCTTTCTCACATTGATGTTTCTCTCCTCCCCCCCAGCCCCCTTCCACTCTCTCTAAAAATTAATGGGGAAAATATCCTCCTATGAGGATTGGGGAAAAAAAAGACAGAAATAAAACATCAATAGAGAAATTATTTTTAGTCAGTTTGGTTTCATCTTATTGTTGTGATCCTTTTACTAGTCAATTGGCAGCAAAATCCAAGATACTACTTTCCATCGTTGTCTTCATCTTGTTGCTGTGTTTTGACATATCATGTGTTTTAAAAAAAATCAGCCTTATTGATACATGTAAACTATATCATAAAATTCACCCATTTTAGGTGTAAAATTTAAATGATTATTATCAAATTTAACAAGTGGTGCAAACAGGCATACTGGTAAATCAGTTTAGAACATTTTGAGCTCCCTAGTAAGATCTCTCATACCTATTTACAGTTAATCCAGATTCCCCCTCCCAGACCCAGGCAATCATTAATCTATTTTCTATCTCTGTAAGTTTGCCTTTTCTGGACATATTATAAAAAGAAAATCATACATGTATTCACAAATGTACAATATGTGCTTTTTTAACTTTGGATTATGTTTCTGAGGTTTCCATGATATAGGACATGCAAATACATAGTGTATTATTTTTATTGCTGAATAATATTCAATTATATGGATATATCATATTTTGTCTATGTATTAAATAACTAATGGATGTTTGAGTTGTTTCCAGTTCTTGGCTATTATAAATAATGCTGCCATGAACACTCACATACAAGTTTTTGTGTGGATTTATGTTTTCATTTCTCTTAAGTAGATATCTAGGAGTGGATCTGCTGGTTTATATGATAATTTCATGTTTAACTTTAAAAAATCAACTTTCAAACTGTTTTTTTAAAGGGCTACAGCATGTTGTCTTCCCCCAAGCAACATAAAATGAGTGTCCCCATTTCTCTGCATCCTCAGAAATATTTGTTATTATTTTACTTATTATAGCCATTCTAGTAGATACAAAACTATGGTATCTCATGCAGTTTTAATTTGCATTTGCTAAATGGCTATTGCATTTCCTCAATAGTAATTCCAATATATTCTTTAGTGAAATGTCTGTTCTTATCTATAGCTCATTTTGATTTTTTTCTATTACTATTGAGTTTTAAGGGTTCTTAGTAAATTCTAGATGAAAGACCTTCATCAGATATGTTTACTCCCAGACTATTGTTTATATTTTCATTTTCTTAATGGCGACTTTGAAATGCAAAAGTTTTAAACTTTGCTGAAGTTCAATTTATCAATTTTTTTTCTTTTATGGGTTGTGCTTTTGGTATAGCTAAGAAATAGCTACGAAACCTTTGCCTATCCCAATGTCTCAAAGATTTTTTCCTTTATTTATTCTATGAGTTTTATTTTCTTAGCTTACATTTAAGACTATGATTTTTATGTACGGCATGAAATAAGAAAGTTCATATTTTTGCATGTGGGTATGTAATTGTTCCAACACCATTTGTTGAAAAGATTATACTTTTCACAATGAATTTCCTTGGCATATTGTAAAATATCAATCAACAATAAATGTAAAGATTTCTTTCTAGACTCTCAATTGTGTTCCATTTATCTATGTCTATCCTTATGCCATAAGACAGTCTTGATAACTATATATTTATAGTAAATTCTGATATGGAAAAGTGAAAGTCCTCCAACTTGGTTTTTTCAAAATTGTTTTGGCTATTGTAAATGTTTTGCATTTCCATATAAATTTAGGGTAAGCTTTTCAATTTATGCAAAAAAATATCACACAGAATTTTGATAGGACTTGCATTGAATCTATATAGCTCAATTAGTGGAGAATTTCCATCATACTAATATTGAATCTTCCAATCTACAAACATGGAATGCCCCTTTATTGACTTAGGTCCTCTTTAATTGCTATCAACAAAGTTTCTAAATATTCAGTGTCTTATACTTCTTTTGTTAAACTTATTCCAAAAGTATTTTAACCATTTTGATGCTTTTTGAATAGAAAAATATTTTCTGTTTGCTGATTTGTCCATGCATAGAAATACAACTGAATTTTTTCAGCTCGTATACACAATTTTGCATTTTTTTGTTTAATAGGTATGTAATTCATATATCATAAAATCTACCTTTTAAAATATATAATCCAGTGGTTTTCAGTAGATTCAAAGAATTGTGCAACCATCACCACTATCTAATTCCAGAATATTTTCATCTTCCAAAGGAAACCAGGTGCACATTAGCAGTCATTCCTCATTTCCCTTTATCCCCAGGCCCTGGTAATCAATAACCTAAGTTTTGTCTCTACAGATTTGCATATCTTAGAAATCATACAATATGTGGTCTTTTGTGTCTGGCTTCTTTCACATAGTATAATATTTTTTTAGGTTCATCCATGTTGTAGCATGTGTCAATAATTCTTTCCTTTTTATGACTGAACTAGAGGCCCAGTGCACGAAATTCGTGCACGGGGGGGGGGGGGGCAGGAGGCTGTCCTCAGCCCAGCCTGCACCCTCTCCAATCTGGGACATCCCTCTCACAATCTGGAACTGCTGGCTCCCAACTGCTTCACCTGCCTGCTTGCCTGATTGCCCCTAACCACTTCTGCCTGCAAGCCTGATCACCCCCTTAACCACTCCCCTGACAGCCTGATCGATGCCTAACTGTTCCCGTGCCGGCCCAATTGACCCCAACTGCCCTCCCCTGCTGGCCTGGTCTCGCCCCCAATGGCCCTCCCCTGCCAGCCCGATCTCGCCCCCAATGGCCCTCCCCAATGGCCTGATCTCGCCCCCAACTGCCCTCCCCTGCTGCCCTGGTTGCCCCTAACTACCCTCTCCTGCTGGCCTGATCTTGCCCCAATGGCACTCCCCTGCTGGCCTGATTTCACCCTCAATGGCCCTCCCCTGCTGGCCTGATCGCCCCTAATGGCTTCTGCCTTGGCCCCCACTACCATGGCTTTGTCCAAAAGTAAGTCAGACGTCTGAACTTGGCCAGTCGACCTGGTCTAATTAGCATATTATCCTTTTATTAGTATAGATAGATTATACAGGATAGGATTGCTTAAATGGGGGGCGGGAAAAGCATTTTTCAGCAGGAGGAAATGCTCTTGGCAGACAAAAACACATAATCCCTATATCTGGACTGATAGCCAGCCATATACACTATACTGCCAAAGCGGTCATTAAAAAATTGAACCATTTTCTTACACCTTACACGAAACAGCTGCTGCCCTTAAAACCCCTCCTCAGCCCCCACCTTAGGTTCTGCCTTTGTAGTTCACCCAGATTAGGTTCTGATTGGTCAGTTTCGATGCCAGTCAGCATCAAAAGCTCCGCCTCCTAGGCAGCCATTGGCTCCTGGCACTTCACCAGATTAGGTTCTGATTGGTCAGTTTCTATGCCAGTCAGTGTCTCCAGGCCTATCTCTGGGCCTGATCAAAGAGGCGGGGCTGATTAATAGCCCCTGCGGAGGCCCGGAGAGAAACAGAGGCGCAGCTGCTGGGGAAGCCCGGAGATGGAGAGGCAACAGCTGATAAACAGCTGCCACAGAGGCTGTGGATCAGACCCTGCCTCTCTCTCTGTAGGCCTCTCTCCGGGCCTGATCCACAGCATCCTCGGCAGTCAGTACTGGGTCACTGCACCAGCACCAGCTGCAGTCAGTGCTGGGTCACCACAGCAACCCATCACTGACTTCTGGTGTTTGGTCAAGCCTTTGGTCATTACAGACCCTGGCTCTTTATATATATAGATAATCTATTATGTAGATGTATCATATTTATCCTTTAACCAATTATTGGACATTTATTTACACTTTTTGGTTATAAGAATGATGCTGCTTTGAACACTCATGTACAAGTTTTTGTGTGGACATATTCTTTAATTTCTCTTGGGAGTATACCTAGGAGTGGTCCTATTTAATCTCTAGAGGAACTGACAAACTATTTTTCAAAATTGCCATATTATTTTACATTTCCACCAGCTATGTATGAAAGTTCCAATCTCTCTATGTCCTCACCAACATTTATCATTTTTATCATAGCCATCTCAGTGGGTGTGAAATAGTATATCACTATAGGTTTGATTTTTCTTTGATGGCTAATGAAGTTGAACTTCTTTTCATATGTATATTGGCCATGTGTATATCTTATTTGAAGACATGTCTATCCTGATCTTTTGCTCCCTTTCAAATTGGGTTGTCTTTTATTATCGATTCATAATCATATTATATATATTCTTGACATAAGTACCTTATCATGTAAATGACTTGCAAATATTTTCCCCTCTTTGGTCTTTTCATTTTCTTGATTATGTCCTTTGAAGCACTTTTTCCTTTTGGTTTGATGGTCTAATTATGTACTTTTTTACTTTGTGGATGTGCTTTTAGTGATATGGCTAACTAACCATTGTTTAATCCAAGGTCATGATGACTTACACATATGATTTCTTCTTAAAATTTTGTATGTAGTTTTAGCTATTAAATTTAAGTCTTTGATCCATTGTAAGTTAATCTTTGAATGAACTACAAAAAATAGTGTGAGATAAGGGTGCAACTTTATTCTTTTGCATGTGGATATCCAGTAGTCCCAGCACCATTTGTTTAAAAGTTTATTCTTCCCTATTGAGTGATCTTTGCACCATCATAATATCATGAGTCTTAAATAATAAAATACCAGGTTATGATGTTATAATGGTAATACTATATCCATTTGTTTCTGATGGTTAAGTCTTTAAATAATCTTTTCATATTTAGAACAATACTTGAAAAGAATTTCAGAAGCAATTTCCATTTTAGATTATCTTAATATTCACCTTGATCCAGTTATAGTCCAGCCTAAGAAACTTCTGTGTCATTATTCTATACATATTACCAAAGAAATTGATACTAGATTTTTATAAATTAGGATATTTTCTTTATGTAAGAGAAACCTAAGTCTCTATGGCTTAAATAAAAATAAATTTTATTACTTCATTTAAGAAGAAGTCCAAAGATAGGGCAGCCCCCTAAGGTAGCTGATTCATTGGCACACTGAGGAAGGTGAACAGCATCCAGGAAAGGCATATTCTCCAGTACCCTCTTCAGATGGGCACACAATGCAATATACAGATGATGTATCATAGAACCATACACTTGAAACCTAAATAATTTTATTAACCAATGTCACCCCAATAAATTTAATAACAAACAAAAGAAATGCTACAAGACCAGGAAATAAACTTTTGTTGTTTTAAGCTTCTGTGAGTTTGTGACTGTTTTGTTATGGCAGCATACATGGCCTCAGCTGACAAAAAAGATGACTATTTTACTAGTATTTCTGCCCTTCTGAATCTTTAAATACATCTAAAGAGGCCATAATATACAAAGGAACACTTTGTTTCCTTAATTAGATTTAATTCCAAAGTCTAAAAAGTTAGGAAAAGACTTCTTTTAAAACAAGGCCTGGTACAACTCTTATCTGCCTATCTAAATCAATATAAATTACTATCATCTTTCCTACTTAAATATTAAATATTTGTAAGGTTTTACCATCTGAATAAATGATGTCATTATTCCAATATTCAACTAGATAACTTGCAGTTCCCAATAAACCTTTAAAATTTACATTATAATGGTCAAGCCCTGTATACTATACTTATTCATATTTGCATAAATATTCCTAAATTAAAATAATTTGTTATAGATAAAAGGCCAAAATGCATCCTTGGGGTTTCTTATATAGAAATGGTTTTTAATATCATACATTGAATACTTTTTATACACCAAAGAATCTTCTAAATTAGTGGTTCTGAACCTTCCTAATGCCGCGACCCTTTAATACAGTTCCTCATGTTGTGGTGACTTCCAATTTCATTGTTACAAATTGAACATAATTAAAGCAGAGTGATTAATCACAAAAACAATATGTAATTATATATGTGTTTTCCAATGGTCTTAGGTGACCCCTGTGAAAGGGTCGTTTGACCCCCAAAGGGGTCACGACCCACAGGTTGAGAACCGCTGTTCTAAATTAAAGTCATTCAGTTCTCAGCATTATTTGAAGCAAAATGAGGAAACGGGTTACTTATAACAATCTACATTTTTTTAGTTGAATATGGCAACAAAAAGAAGTGGTTTGTTAGAACAGTAACAGCATATTTGTTGGTATGTTCTAACCTGAAACAGAAATTAAAATGTGTAAATTTTGTATTTTATTAGACTAACACTATTCGTGACAATACCTTGATGTTCTTATAAATTCAAAAGTTTACCTAAGATTATATGTTACAGTTTTAAAGAAACTCATAATTCCAAAATGAGTTCTATCTATATATATAAAAGGCTAACATGCAAAGTGTTCCCTCAGGAGTTCGACCGGGAGACCGGGAATTCGATCGCTCACTATGATGTGTGCTGACCATCAAGGGGCGGCATGGAACATGGCGGGAGACCAGTGGCAGTGGCAGGGCCCTGAGGGAGCAAGGGAAGGAGGGCGCAGGGAGGCGGAGAGGCAGGGAATCTGATCAGTCCTGATCACTGGCCAGGCCTAGGGATCCTACCTGTGCCCCAATTTCGTGCTCTGGGCCTCAAGTTATTTATAAACAGATTGCTTATTGGCAAACTAAAGAACAATGTCCTAAACAAGTTAATAAACAGAAAACAAAGCTGCTAAAGTCCTTTTGCATGTTTAAATTTTAAAATATTTTTTATTAGAGCATTTATCATTTTTAACAATTTTTCATTTACAGTTGACATACATTATTAGTTTCAGATTCACCCCAGTGAATAAACATTACATTACTAAGTGATCATCCCGATAAATCTCACAGCCATCTGACACCATATGTAGTTATTAGAATATTATTGACTGTATTCCCTATGTTGTCCTTTACATCCCCATGACGATTCTGTAATGACCAATTTGTACTTCTTAATCCCTTCATGTTTGTCACCCATCTCCCAAACACTCTCCCATCTGGAAATGTCAAAATGTACTCTGTATTTATGAGTTTGTTTCTGTTCTGCTTGTTTATTAATTTTGTTTTTTAGATTCAATTATTGCTAGATATGTATTTATTGCCATTTTATTGTCCATACACTTATCTTTTTTTAATTCTTAAAGAAGAACCTTCAATGTTTCTTATGATACTGGCTTAGTTATGTTGAACTCCTTTAGCTTTTCTTATCTGGGAAGCACTTTATCTATCCTTTCATTCTAAATGATAGCTTTGCTGGATAGAGTAATCTTGGTTGTAGGTCCTTGCTTTTCATCACTTTGAATATTTCTTGCCAATCCCTTCTAGCCTGCAAAGTTTCTGTTAAGAAATCAGCTGACAGTCTTATGGGAGCATCCTATAACAAACTGCTTTTTTCTTGCTGCTTTTAAGATTTTCTCTTTGTCTTTAACCTTTTGCATTTTAATTATCATGTATCTTGATTTGGGCCTCTTTGAATTGATCTTGTCTGGGACTCTCTGCACTTCCTGAACTTGTATGTCTATTTCTTTCACCAAGTTAGGGGAGTTTTCTGTTACTAGGTGTACCAGTTAATAATGCGGGGTTTTTTCAATAGATAGTTATGCGATTAGATATGTGTGCTATTTTGTTGTATTGACAACAAGCTTCAAAACTTCATATGTCAAATTTTCTGAAGGTGTTAACATCATAGATATTTTTACACTTAAAAATGTTGAATTTCATGCCAAAAAAGAGCATTTGCAGGAAGTTTTAATTAATTACTTTATGTTGAAGAAAAGTGCTGCTGAATACTTCAGGAAGCTCCATCTGAAGATACTTGTGAACGCTGGTTTAAACACTTTAAAAGTGATGATTTTGATGTGAAAGACAAAGAACGTCCAGGTCAACCAAAAAAGTTTGAAGACCAACAACTGCAAGCATTATTGGATGAAGATGCGTGTCAAACTCAAAAACGACTTGCAGAAAGATTAAACGTTGCTCAGCAATTTCCGATCGTTTACAAGCAATGGGAAAGATTTTAAAGGAAGGAAAATTGGTGCCACATCAACTGAATAAAAGACAAATGGAAAACCAAAAAGTCCATCAGTAAAATGTTGCTTCAACGGCACGAAAGAAACTCTTTTTTGCATTGTGACTGGCAGTGAAAAGTGGATTTATTTTGAGAATCCCAAATGTACAAAATCATGGGATAATCCAAGTCAACCATCAACATCGACTGCAAGGCCTAATCGCTTCGGAAAGAAGACAATGCTCTGTGTTTGGTGGTATCAGGAAGGTGTTGTGTATTATGAGCTTCTAAAACCAGGTGAAACCATTAATACTGATCACTACCGACAACAAAATCAATTTGAACCACGCTTTGATCGTGAAATGACCAGAATGTGCCAGAAGACACGGCAAAGTAATTTTGCTTCATGATGATGCACCATCACACACTTAAAAACCAGTTAAAGACACGTTAAAAGATCTTGCCTGAGAAGTATTAACCCACCCGCTGTATTCACCAGATCTTACTCCTTCCGATTACCCCTTGTTCTGATCGATGATGGCACACGCACTTTCTGAGCTGCACTTCAAAATGTATGAAGAAGTGGAAAATTGGGTCTCTGAATGGTTTGCCTCAAAACAAGAAAAGTTCTATTGGGACAGTATCCACAAATTACTTGAAAGATGAGGGAAATGTGTAGCTAGCGATGGACATTACTTTGAATAAAGCACTTTTGATGTTTCTCTTGAAATTATGTTTTCTTTGATTACAAAATCTGCATTATTAACCAATACACCTAGTATTTCATTGAGCAGATTTTCAATTTCTTGCTCTCTTCTCTTTCTGGCACTACCATGATGTGAATGTTGGTATGTGTGAAGTTGTCCCAGAGGTTCCTTACATTATCCTCATTATTTTGGATTCTTTTTTTCTTTTTGCTGTACAAATTGGGTGTTTTTTGCTTCCTTATATTCCAAACCTCTGATGTGGTTCTCAGCTTCATCTATTCTACTGTTGATTCACTGTAAATTATTCACTTTAGTTAGTATATCCTTCATTTTTCACTGGTTCTTTTTTATGCTGTGAAGGTTCTAAGTTCATTGAGCATCCTTATAACTAGTGTTTTGAAGTCTGCATCTAGTAGTTTGCTTGTCCCCATTTTGCTTAGTTCTTTTTCTGGAGTTTTATTCTGTCCTTTCATTTGGAACATGTTTCTTTGTCTCGTTTTGTTTCTATGTAGTAGGTAGAGCTGCTACATCTCCCAGGCTTGGTAGAGTGGGCTAATGTTGTAGGCGTTCTATAGGGCCAGTGGCACAACCTCCCTGGTTTCCCAGGCATTGCACTTGAGGTGTGCCACCCCCACCCACCCCATGTAGGCTGTATATACCCTCTTCTTGTAATTAAACCCTTATTGCTGCTGGCATGTCAATAGTAGGGATTTACCTCCAGGCTGCTGAGCTGTAAAGACTGGCTGAGATTACCAACCACGGACCTCTGGCCACTGTGGAGGATCAGTTGTGCAGGGGTAAATCCCAGGGAGCAGGACTTACTTCAGCAGGGCTCTGGTACCCCCTGAATCTTCCCCTTGAGTGTGTTGCTTATGGAAGTAGGTAGGTAGTGATGCTTTGGCCATGGTCTAAAGCTGTCCACTGGGTGTGCTGACTCTGGGGCCTCCTGTGTTCAGCTGCCACCTGTGTTCTGTCCAGGGCCACCCAGCATGACTACAAAGTGATCTTCAGATGGTTGCTACTTGTGTTGGGCTTGGAGTTGCCCAGGTGAGGCCAAGCTGCAAACTAAGGCTGGCTGCTGCTAGTGCTGGGCCTGGGCCACTTAGCGAGATGTATGGGGCATACTGGGGCCAAATGCTGCTTATTTGAAAGACTTAAGGAGAACCTGAAGCATGAGCCAAGACTGGCCATTCACATGGAAGAGCCACTGGAAACAGCTCGGGAGCCCCCAAATGTTGGATGGGGTCGGGCACTGGGCAATCACCAGGGCAAGGTGAACAGTGTTAGCCAGGTTGATGGATCTCAGAGATATGGTGCCAGAGATATGCTGGCTCTGTGAGGGCAGGGCTCATCAAAGGAACAATGACCTCTGTCAGCACTTCGTTCTGGGAAAAAGCCACCGAGCCCTCCCCACCCCCTACCCCCACCTCTTGCCCTGATACTGGACAATTCAGTTCCTCCCCCTATATCTCTGGTGCTTTTTAAGCTGCTGCCCCAGTACTGGAGCTCAGAGGGAGTGAGTCTATGCACAGGCCCTTTAAGCGGAACTGCCTGGGACTCCAGCAGACCTCTATCTCCCTCAGCTTCAATTCCCACTGGTTTTTACAGCCAGAAGTTATGAGGACTTCTCCTTCTGGCACTGGAACCCTGGGCTCAGGAGCCTGGTGTGGGGCTGGGACCCCTTGCTCCTCAGGGGTGACCTCCACAGCTGAGGTATTCCTCTCAAATTTTATCCACTACACATGGGTGTTGGACTAGCCTGTTCTGAGTCTCTATCCCTCCTACCAGTCTCAGTGTAGCTTCTTATTTAATTGCCTAACTATAGGACTTCCATTCAGCCAGATTTCTGGTAGTTCAGAATGATTGTTGTTCTGTAGTTTAGTTGTAATTTTGACATGGTTGTGAGAGGAAGGGAGTACTATATTCACCTACACTGCCATCTTGACTATAAATTCTCCACAATCTAATTTTAGAACATTTGTGTTACTCCCAAAAGAAACATCTTACCCATTTGCAGTCACTCCCTGTCCCCACTCCCAATCCCAGACAACCACCAATCTGTAGGTGTGTTCCCTTTTGATTCTTTATCCATCTTACATGCCATTTCTGCCCAAGCCTTTTCTTCTTACTTTACAATCTCTCTAGTTTTTCTCCTTCACTATTCTCAGTCCTTAATTACCATCCATATTTTGATAACTTCCAACTCTCCATACTGGGCTATAGAACCATTACACCCAGCTGCCTATTCAATAATTCCAATTGTATGTCCCACAAGCAACTGATGTCCCACAAGCAACTGAAATTTAATCCATCTAAATTTAACTCATAATCTGCTCTTCCTCATTAACAGCCCGTTACCTGAGCCATAAACTGTGACTTGATCTTTCACATCCAACCAATCACCAAATGGGTCTTGTGAGCCAAGTCTTTGTCTTAGCAGCAATAAGAAATCAATGAAGGGCATTAGGCAGTAAAGGGACAAGAACAAGAATATGTCAGAAAGATTACTCTAACTCCATAATGGAGGGTAGAATGGAAGTAATCAAAGATAGGAAATTATTTTCACCTGAACTGAGGTAGAAACCATGGGGGGAATGATACCTCAATGAATGTTACATGTCAAATATAAAAATAAACACATTGAGGAAGAGTGTTTTTTTAAATGCAGTGTTAAATATACTAGAAATGACAAATATTTCTTCCCGCTATATCATACCTTTAGAAAATCTACTCCCTCACAGCTGTGTTTAGATCCTATAACTCTGTACTATACCCTCTTTGCCCTACCCTCAGCTGATTGGATTACCTGTGGATACCTGACTTCAAAAAAACCTTACCATAGCCTGGGTCAAGCTGTTAAAACCTTTTCTACTACCTGCATTGAAAGGGGATAGCCAACCAGTGTCTATTGGGTCCTTAAAGTAATCTGCTTATTCTGTTGAAACAACAGTGTTTACATTTGATAAGGAATTTTTGAGTACTATATACCCAAATAAAATCTCAGACAGAATATAATATCGGGATATATGAAACAATCATTGAAAACTTAGTCTTTTAATCAAACAAATTGATTTTTTAAAACCCTACAGAAATAATTTTAAAAATAGAGCAAAGTTTTGGAGGGGAAATGATGTTCATTCACTACTAGGTGATTACAATAGCAAAAATTTTAGATAGCAAAATTGGATTAACTAGATGGTTAATAATAGAAAATTGCTTAAGGATATATACAAAAAACACTAACAATGGTTATTTCTATATGGTGAAATTATAGTGATTTTATTTTCTTTTGCATTTTTCAAGTTTTCTAAACTAAGCGTTAAAAGCAAATTAAAAACAAATGTATGGCTTAAAAACAAATTTAAAATGTTAATAGAAAACTTTACTCACAACTTTAACCAAGTAATTAATCTCAACATCAAAATAATAGGACAAACTCATATTATGAATTTCCAAAATGGATGCATTACATCACTTACGTGGTGTTTTTGCCCTAAATGTTTAATTGGGTCATGAGGAAACAATTAGACAAATCCATATTGAGGAATATTCTATAAAACAACTGGCCTGAATTCTCCTTTTTCTCTTTAAAAAGAAAAACCATGTATTGTCAAATACATGGTTGCTCTTACAGAACTTTGATGTACCTAGTATGGTCTGGCCGGGTGGCTCAATTAGTTGGAGTGTCATCCTGAACACCGGAAGGCTGTGGGTTCAATTCCCAGTTGGGGCACATACATGGGTTGTGGATTTGATCCCTGGTCAGGGCATGTATGGGCAACAACCGATTAATGTTTCTCTCTCTTTCCTTTCCTCTCTAAAAATCAATACATATCCTCGGCTGAGGTTAAAAACAACCAACCAATTATTTTAGATTAAAGGAGATTAAAAGTTGTTACAACTGAATTTGAAATATGAACCTTGATTGTTCCTGTATAGAAAAATAAAATTAGCCCTAGCCAGTTTGGCTCAGTGGATAGAGCGTCGGACTGTGGACTGAAGGGTTCCGGGTCCGATTCCGGTCAAGGTCACATGCCTAGGTTTCGGGCTCAGTCCCCAGTGAGGGGCATGCAGGAGGCAGCCAATCAATGATTCCCTCTCATTATTGATGTTTCTATCTCTCTCCTCCTCTCCCTTCCTCTCTGAAATCAATAAAAATATATTTTAAAATTTTTAATTAAAAAATAAAATTATTAGAACTATAACTGAATAGAGACTGTGTCAGAATGTATTTTTGTTCAATATTAAATTTCTTGAGTATGGTAATGATAAGGAGGTATGGTATACATGTAGTATTATGGTATATAATGTTATGTAGGAAATTATCCTTGTTCTTAGGAGATATATGCTATCATGCCATATATTTAGCAGTAAAGTGTCATGATGCCTGCATCTTAACTTTAAATAGTTCAACTAAAACAAACACACACACACACACAGTATTACTGCATACCAGTATTTCTCAACTATTTCTAAGGAGCCTTTTATAGACATTTATTTTACTAATTAGAGCCCCTCCTCCCATAAAACTTGAAAAATTGTGGTAAAAAATACATAACATAAAATTTGCCATCTTAAACATTAATACATAACTTAAAATTTGCCATCTTAAACATTTTTAAGTGTATGGTTCAGTATTGTTAAGATATTTACATTGTTGCACAATCTCCAGAAGAACTTTTTCATCTTATGAAACAGAAACTCTATATCCATTAAACAAAAACTTCCCATCTCTTCCTCCCCTACCTATTTCCTGTCAACTGCCATTTTATTTTTTTAATCTATGGTATTGACTGCTCTGGATACCTCATCTATGTGGAATCATACAGTATTTGTTGTTGTTTTTGTATGTGCGTGTTTGGCTTATTTAACTTATCACAATGTCCTCACAGTTCATCCTTTTCTTTTTTTAGGATGCCATGCCAAGCAGAAAGCCTCTGAAAAATCCATCTATCACTAGACTGTTCTTCACAAATGACAGCATCTCCTCAGCTGTGCGTTTCACCTCTGTAGATAGGTGGTTGCTCTTACAGATCTTCAGCTGTTCCTTGGCTTTCTTCATGTCCTTCTCTACTTGTTGCCAGTCAACTCTGATGTACCCAGTTTGGTCTGCAAGCTGAAGGAGAAAAAAGTCTTCCTCCGACAGCTGTTGCAGCCAACTTTCCAACCTTCTGGAATATGAAACCTGTGCACCATCCAGTGACACCTCCAATAACAGCTGGGTTGCCATGCTCTACTTTTCAGCTGAGGGTCCAGATTCCTGCCTAAACAGCTTGTGCCACCATGGCTGCTTTTTAACAAATTCTGCAAGGTCCAGTGACTCAAAATGTTCTGGAGTGGATGTAGACATTTCAGCGAGCTTGTCTATTGATGACACACACAGAGGCTAGGCACTGTAGGACAGGGAGTGGCGAGCTGTCTTCTAGCAATGTGGCTTCAGCAGGTGGGTCAGATATTTCCATTCCCAAGGCCCTAGGCCAGTAATGGCGAACCTTTTGAGCTCGGCGTGTCAGCATTTTGAAAAACCCTAACTTAATCCTGGTGCCGTGTCACATATAGAAATTTTTTGATGTTTGCAACCATAGTAAAACAAATATTTATATTTTTGATATTTATTTTATATATTTAAATGCCATTTAACAAAGAAAAATCAACCAAAAAAATGAGTTCCCGTGTCACCTCTGACACACGTGTCATAGCTTCGCCATCACTGCCCTAGGCCCTAGGGTAAGAGGGTGGGCTGGGCTCACCGTGGTCTGTGGTCACCCTCGTTTCATCCATTTTGTAGAATGTGTCAGAATTTCCTTCCTTTTTAAAAATGAATACTATTTCATTGTTTGTATATGCCACACTTTGTTTACTCATTCATCCATCCATGGACACTTAGGATGCTTCCACCTTTTGGCTATTGTAAATAATGCTGCTAAGAACATGGCTGTACAAATATCTCTTTGAAACCCTCCTTTCAACTCTTTGGATATACTAGTATACCCCAAAGTGGTAATGGTATAATAATTTTTGTGCAACTGCTGTACTGTTTTTCATTCCTGCTGAACCATTTTACATTGCCACCAACAGTGCACAAAAGTTTGAATTTCTCCACATCTTCACCAACACTTGTTATTTTCTCCTTTTGATAATAGCCATCTTAAAGGGTGTGAGATAATACTTCATTGAGATTTTGATTTGCATATCCCTGATGTCCAACTTTTTGTGTGCTTATTGGCCATTTGTAATTTTCTTTGGAGAAATGTCTATTCAAGTCCTTTGCTCATTTTTAAAATAAGGGTAATTGTTTTTGTTGCTGTTGTTGAGTTGTAGAAGTAGTCTGTATATTCTGAATACATATGTTATCAGATATGTGATTGGCAAATACATGGTGAGACAAAAGTAGGTTTATAGATTATGAATACATAAAACAAGAGTTTATTCTTTCATTATTTAAATAAATAATTATTTACTAATTATTTATTCTTTTCCATACGAACAACTGTAAACCTACTTTTGCCCCACCCTATAATTTTCCCATTCCATATGTTGCCTTTTCACTCTGTTGATTGAGTCCTTTGATGCATAGAAATTTTAATAAATTTTGATCTAGTCTAATTTCTCTTCTTTTACTTTTGTTGCCTGTACTTTCTGTGTCATATCCAAGAAATCATTGTCAAATCCAATGTCATGGAGTTTTTCCTCTATGTTTTCATCATAAAGTTTTATAGTTTTAAGTTTATATCTTGGTCTTAGATCCATTTTGAGTTAACTTTTTATGTAGTTTAAGTTAAGGGACCAACTTTATTCTTTTGTATATGGATACCCAGTTTTCTATAGCTTTCTTGTCACAAATCAGCACAATCTTTAGGTTAGAGAAAGTTATGTAAGAAAACTTGCTTAGATCTTAATTAACATTTTTGACAAAAGAAAAGCATTTAAAAACAAATTGGTACTAAATATCAACTCACTTCATTAAATCTTTTCAAAGATGTTCGTTTTTCTAAAACTAAGTGGATGTGGTACAAAACTTATATTTGGGAAAATACTTATACCTAAATATTCAACTACTGGAACAGTTTTTTTCTGTTGAGAAAACCCTCAAGTAATAGCTGACTTGGGAAATTTCAAGTTTATGAATACATTTTGAAGTATTTGGTTATCTAAAATTACAGGCAGAAATAAGTCTCTGTAGAATCTCATAGACAAGAGAAAAAAAGTAAATGAAGCATTCAAGAAGAAAATACACAAACAATATCAAAAACTTTCCCCATAACATACCTTCTTTAAAAAACAAACAAAAAAGACATCACTATTCTCAAATCAGAAGTCAAATGGATGACTCAGATATCACTAATTTTTCTCAATTTAAAATAATAACTTTAATGGCTTAAAATTATTAAATAGGCATGGTTTTAAAATTATCCTATCAAGGTGACATTATTTCCATTTATAAAGTTATTCCATGATGTAAAAAAAGAATAAAATGATTCCCCAAGTATTAACCATTTTGATTACTGTATAGCAAAACAAATTTTGATCAAACCAACCTGTTTTTCTTCCTATTATGCTAAATGATTAGATTATAATCTGCAACCAAAACATAAATTACAAGTATATTGTGGTGAACACTGTAGTTCAAAAGAATACTATTTTGTCAAATTTATATCATTTACTTGAATGACTACCTTGGCATACAAAGGCTCCACCTTTTAAAAATTGTTTCTAGTCTATTCCATTTTAAATACCATCCAATATCCTTTTATAATATTAGCACCCCACCAATTTACTTCCTTTGTAGAACAAAGACAAGCACTTTAAAGCTTGTAAAGTGACTAATTTTTAATGCTGTCAAATTAAGTTAAGCAATTTAATGTAATTACTAAATGTACTGACTTCTTTAAAAATTGTAGTAATTAGAGTAACTGTTTTACTGCCGTTTATAATGTACATAAATAACTTGGCTTAAGCAAAGTTGTTTGGGTGGCTGACTCTTTTTGGGAGAGGATAGGGTACTGAATTCTAGTAGCCATTCTTGAAGTCATAACTTGCATTCATCCAAATCAGCAAAAGCATCTATATATATAAAAGCCTAAGTGACCCAACCACCCAACGACCAGTCGCTATGATGCACACTGACTGACAGGGGCAGACCCTCAACACAGGAGCTGCCCCCTGGTGGTCAGTGTGCTCCCACAGTGGGAGTGCTGCTCAGCTGACTGACCCGTCCTGGTGGCCCACCAGCCCAGCTGCAGCCACTCACTCCCTCAGTAGTCCTGCAGGTCCAATCTCCAGTGAATGGGCCAGGCACCAATGGACTGTTGCCGCCAGCACAATCCTGGAAGTCGGCCTCAGGCACCGTGGCTGCTTCCCCTCCCTAGATGCTCCACAAGGAAGAAATGATATAAAAGCAGCTGCCAGGTGGCTCCCGACAACTGGCGTGAATATCAGCAGGACAGAGCCAAATACCAGGCTGTCAAGGGCATCCCACTGCCCCCCTGGAGGGCTGATCACGTCCTGGCCCCCCTCAGCACCCTCTGGACAAGCGCCAGAGCAGGGCTCACGGCTGGCAAATGCCGTGAGCCTCTCTCCATCAGTACTGACTGGGCACGAGCCCACGGCAGGCGCAGCAAAGCCAGGATGAGCAGGAGAGGCAGGCAGGAGCACCAGGTGGTGTTGGACTGCCAGTTTTGTCTCAATTCCCACAGGTCACACCTAGGGACTCCAACTGTGCGGGAACCCGTGCACCAGGCCTCTAGTTTGATATAATAACATTGGATCTCTTTCTATCTCTGGCTTTGAATTCATATTGTTAAAATAGTGCACATTCTTATTTTGCTGTATAGCCACCACTGTTAGTGTTAATGGTAGTTTTCACCATAGACAAAACAATTTTTATCTGAGCTGGGCAGCCTTTAGAATTGCCCATTGCCTAAATAGGCCCTTATCCCACACTCTTGAATAAAACTCCAACTATAAGTGTCCTAAACTTGTAAGAGTTATGAGAGTAGGGAATGACCTAACTCTTGGACAACTGGGCCTTAGACAATTATTTTTCTCAAAGAAATAAGTAGTTTAAAGTAAATGTTACTGGATCCTTCCTGCCTTTAATTGAATAAACAGGTGATTAAAATAAAAACACCTGAATAATGAAACTTACTGCTATACTTTGATTAATCATTGCAACTCTGTAACTAGTTTTTCTATCAATAAATTAAAGTGATTAATTCACCTTTTACCTTAATGTATTTTCAATTGCTTTCTTCTTGTTTTCTCAACACCAAAGTCTATGGCTGTCTTTTAAGACTATATTCATCCTTCATCTTCTCCATCAATCATTCATTTAGTTACTATTTTGTTATAGCAAGTACAAGGTTGAACTGGTATACCAAACACTATAGACCCGTGGTTGGCAAACTGCGGCTCACAAGCCACATGCGGCTCTTTGGCCCCTTGAGTGTGGCTCTTCCTAAGCCTTAGGAGTACCCTAATTAAGTTAATAACAAAGTACTACCTATATAGTTTAAGTTTAAAAAATTTGGCTCTCAAAAGAAATTTCAATCATCGTACTGTTGATATTTGGCTCTGTTGACTAATGAGTTTGCCGACCACTGCTATAGACCAATAGAGATGGCCAACATTACAAATACATATAAAATTTCCATTATTATTTCAGTAATGCTAAGTATTAAGATGCTATGGAAACCTATAAATAGGGGGGCCTGATCAAGTCAGAGAGATCAAAGAAGGCATCCTTGAGAAAGGGACCCTTGATCTAAACTCTATAGGTCAAGTAGGTCTTAACCAAAGAAAGAAGGAAGCAAAAGTAATCCATGCAGAACAGCACAAAGGCTCTACAGTGAAAGCGAACATGTTAGACATGAGGAACTAAAAGAAAATTCAATGTGACTGAAATGAAGAGGACTGAATAATGTACAAAGAAACTAGGGAAAGAGAGACAAGCTCTATAATCATGAAAAGGTTAGAAGCAAGAGACTAATATGATTGAATCTGTGTTCTATAAAGATGACTATGACTGCAATAGATTTGAAGAGGGCCGAAGTGGTGTGTGAATTAGGAGGCTATTAAATTAGTTCAGGGAAGAGAAATCATAGGTAAATCAGAATACAGACATAGATTTCATTGTGCTTCACAAATATTGAATTTTTTACAAATTGAAGGCAAGATCCTCCATAAGCAAGTATCACTTTATTGTGGTGATCTGGAACCCTCCAAGGGATGCCTGTATAAACTACAGTGGAGGAAAGGTAGATCGATTTTTAAAGTATTTAAATAAAATGAATAGGTTTGGGCGACGAATTGTGTACGGGAAGTGTATTAGTTAGCTATTGTTGTGTTAAAAAATTACCTTAAAACTTACCAGCTTACAATGAATATAATTTCTGTGGGTCAGAAATCAGGGTACAATTAGTTGAGTGCCTCTGACTCAGGCACTGATTATCATAAGACTGCAGTCAAGGTGTTGACCAGGGACACAGTCACTTCAAGGCACGGTTAGGAAAGGACTAATGTGGCTGTTGACAGGCCTCAAGTCCTCAAGGAACATTACTTCCTTGCTACATGAACCTGTCCAAAGGGCTACACTCAACACATCAACTTGCTTCCTTCAGAGTGAGGACAGAGAAGGGGAGGGAAATCAGATAAAGTGGGTGAAAGAAGGAAAGCAAGAAAATCAGTCTTAGAAATGACATCTCAGGACTCTTGCCATTTTGTATTCATTAGAAGTGTCACTAGGTCCAGTCCGCATACAGGGGAGACTACAGAGAGGCATGCATACCAGAAGATGGAGCTCAATGGAGGCCGTTTTAGAAACTGCCCACCATACAGAGTGAGGAAGAGGAGACACTGTTGTATTAATAAGAATGGGAAGAATGGAGAAGTTCTGTATTGGATGGTGAGTTTGAAAGGACAAGGTGCCTTTAATTCAATCAACAAATTTGTTAACAAATTTGTTATAACATTCCTTCCTTCTATGTACCACACATTACTGTAGGAGACAAGATATAATGATGGACACAGAAACTAAGTCTTTACCCTCATGGAATTTATCTTCTAATAGCTGAAGACAGATAATAAATAAGATTCAGATCATGATAAGGGGTAGAAAGAAAATAGCATAGGATAAAGTTGTAGGTTTCTCTTCAGCTATGGTGTCAAAATACCCATTTCAGAGACCCAAGTAGATTGTTAAAAGCCTTAAGTTGTTTCCTAGATTCCTCCTGTACTCTCACTGTATTGTTTGCCTCTCTTACAGCATTTATCAAAAGCTGATTTCTATTATAGTGCAAGCCAATGTTTGAGTTAGGCCAAGAAATGACACACCTTCCTCCAACAACCTTCCCCATGATATCTACATCTATCCCCTGGAACATGTGAATGTTTTCCTATTTTTAAAAAAAAAGTGTTTTTGCAGATGTAACTAAGTTAAAGATCCTGCAATAAGGAGAATGCCTTAAATTATCCACGTGGGCCCTAAATGCCATCACAACTGTCCTTATAAAACACACACAGAGGAGAAGACATGCACAGAAAACAAACAGGCAGTGTGACCACTGAGGCAGAGATTGGAGAGATGCAGCCACAGGTCGAGGAAAGCCAACAGCTACCAGACGTTGGAAGAGGCAAAGAGCAAATTCTCCTCTAAAGCCCCCAAAAGAAGTGCCGCCCTGCTAACACCTTCATTTTGGACTTCTGGTCTCCAGAACTGTGAATTTCTGTTGTTTTAAGCCACCCACTTTGTGGAAATCTGTTACAACAATCACAAGAAACTAATACACCCTTCCAGTGTTATTTCCTATCACTGGATTCATGGCATTTATCTCAAGTTGTAATTACTTGTTTATCCACTTGTCATGGTGTCTCACCCTATTAATATGTAAGCTCCAAGAAGATGGGGCCTCCTCCATGCCCCAGCTCTTAGCATCGTGTCTAGAATATATGGCATTCCTAATAACTAGCTGTTAAGTGAAGATATCCCTCCATTAGATAACAAGTTTTATAAGACAGAGACTGTGTGTATTAACCATAATTCCTTAAACCCCCAGCACAGAGCCTTGCAAAAAACTGTTGTTGATCTAGGTCCGAGCTCTAGCAATCGGGAAGTCTGGATTCTGGACATTGTACCTCTATCTTGTCCGCATCTAGTATTCGAGGAAGTGTTCAAGTAAGTTTGTTCCTGGGCTGCTCTTCTTAGTCCTGCTAAGGAGCGAGTCCAGATAGCATTTTTGTACTCTGTTCATGACCCACAGTGCTTGGCACACGGTAGGGACAACACATATTTGAGACTTTGGGGTGAATTAGGATATCAGACTAAGCTATAACGTAAAGCCAACATTGCAGCCTCGAGTAAATTCCTAATCAACTCTGAACCTCAATCTTCTCAACTAACCCTTAAGTCAAGGGGTGTGAACCTGGGAGCTACCTGGCCTGTAGTGGCTCCGTGGGTGGTAGCTGATTTTGTTAATAACCCCAGGCCACTCACCTAACTCGACCTTGAGTACAGCCTCAGAAGTGAGTTCCACACTTACAACACTAACTCCACTACTTCCTGGCCCTGTGACCTTGGACAAGCTATTTTACCTTCGGGGGCACAGTTCCTTGGCCAAAACTGACAATAACGTCTATCTTGTAAAAGCAGTTCTGACACAGAAACTAAATGAAGTAACCAAAGAGTGAAACTTCGAAAGCCTGGCTTAATGATGTAATTATTTTGAGAGGAAAAAAACAAAAACAAAAAACCCTTGGCTTTTTAACACGCGCTCATCTGGAATAAATACGCCCACTTCCCGGGGCCTTCTAATACAATGGAAGGGGCTACCAAACCCTCTTATTGCCTCACGGAATCCCAAGTTTGGGAACCTTCGAACCAAAGGCCACGTGAGGGCTCCATGATTCCATGACTCTTTCCTTCAGCAACCTACCAGTTATCAGTGTTTACAACGAGGAGAGACAGAGCCGAGGGGACGGGTTTCCAGAAGAGCCAGGCTGAGTGTAAGCTTTTCGCAGGCACAGGCCGTGACCTAAGAAGGGCGCACGTCACAGACCGGGCGGTCCACGAAGTCTCAGAGACTCCCTCAGTTGCCTGGGTAACGCTTACGTCACCACGTAGCCTCACGTGCCCGTTGGCTAGAAGCCCATACAGCGCAACGCGCAGGCGCCTGGTGAGAGCCAATGGGCGCGGCCGGAACGTTGGCGCCGCTCCGCGCCCTTTTCCGGTCGGACCCGGCGGCGGCCGGGCGGAGCGCCCGCAGAGCGCGCCTCCCTCTCCCAGCGAGTGGGCGGTTGTCTGTAGCTCGCCGCGCCCCGTCTCTAGGTTACGCTTACAATCACTCCCGGGGCCCGCCCAGGCGGCTGTGCCCTCCCACCTCGGGCTCCCCGGAGGCGGGACCGCGATGGTGCGGGTCGGGGGCCCGAGGTGGAGCTGACCCGCGGCCGGGAAGACCCTGGCCGAACGGGGGGCCAACCACGAAGCCCTTTCCTGCCGCCGACTGTCAGCCGTCTGGAAGCCCTGAACTCCGTGCCCCCCAAGCCCTGGCCCCCCTGCGGGAATGTTCAAAAATGAGTATCAGGTAACCCCAAACTGTCTCCAACCTGTCGATGCAGCTTTCTCCTCTGGGGCGAGGGAGCGCCGGTTGGGATGCGGGCAGAGCTTCCCCCAGCCTCCCATTATTCAGTCTTTTTTCGGGGTAAGAAGAAATTAATGGATGAGCGGTCTTGATCCAAAAAGAAAGCAACTAACGTCTGGACGCAGGATCTGACCCTGTTCAGTCTCCAGCGCAGAGCTCATGGTGTATGGAATCCGAGAGATTCTAATTAACATACACATCTTAAAGCCCAGCCAGACTCCTGAATCCGGGCCCATAAATGCGCCTTGGTACCCACCCACTACTGATGCACACTGTGCAGCGCGCTATTTAGAAGAGAGTGAATCAATGAATGTGCCCGTGAATGGGTCACACCAAGAAAGAAATAAGCTTCGGCTATAGGCTATTTTCTCCGAAACAGGTTCAGTTTCTCTTAAACGCTGGGGTATATAGAAGGATGGCTTTTGCAGTGGTTCCCAACCTTGGCTGCACATTAGAATCACCTGGGAATCTTTTTAAAATCCTGATTTCTGGGCCTCATCCTCCGGAAATTCTGTTACTAATGTTGTGGCCCCACCCCATAACAAAGAAACAGAATTTCTGGAGGATGAGGCCCAGAAATCAGGATCTTAAAAAGATTCCCAGGTGATTCTAATGTGCAGCCAAGGTTGAGAACCAGTGGCTTAGGAAGTACTTGTAAACACTGCAGGGTTCCTGACCCTCACCCAGATCTAGTGGATCACAATCTCTGTAGAGGGGGGCAGTGAATTTACCTTTGTAACAACTGTTCTCTCCCCTCCTCCCAACAGCCCTCCCCTCCAGCTCATGCTGATGCAAGTGGTGCAAAGATAAGGGGAGAAACTGATTCTGGGTCTTCCTGTCACCCTGAGGATCCTTGAGCATCTCAGTACCTGACCTCACTTCACTAGCATCTCCCTTCCTGCATTTCCTTCTCCCTGGTCTCCAGCCCTCCCCTCCCGACCCCTACCAGAGGTCACACTCTATTTACAATCTGTTTCCATTCTAGTCCTACTGTGTGGTCCCAGTACCAGAACAGTCCTCCACTGGTCTCCAACTCTTTGTTGCTTCTACCTTTTCAGCAAACACTACCTGCCTTCTTATGAGTGCCCCGAGAGTATTTTGCAGTTTTCTTCTATTCCAATCATTAGAACGATTTTAGAGAGTTTCGCTTAATATAGGTAAAATACATTGTGTTGTGTTTTGTTTTTAAAAAGCATACTACTGTGGGAAACTTGGATAACAGGAGAAAAAGAAATGGGGAGTGGCAGTTTTTTCTATCTCATCAAGGTATAAGGATTTTTCTTAAAATAAATAAGTAAAAGCTGCCTCATTTAAATTTCATAGTGAAATATGACCTGTCTCCAGAAGCTGTAGTAATTCTATCCACACACAGTTTGCACATAAAATGCCTAAGGAAGAAGAAATTAAATGTCTTAAGTGATTATGTGTTAAAACTCAAAACCAAAAATATATAATTGAGAAAGATTAAAAGCTGGAAATTCTTTACAAAAATATATAATTGAGAAAGATTAAAAGCTGGAAATTCTTTACAAAAATCATATGCTGCTTATTATTCATACAGTCCATAAAAGAAAAGCTATATTTAGCCTTTATTTCATATTCTCAATTTCTTGTAATAAACTCCTCTTCAGAGATAATCATCTTGTTTAATTCCTCTCCTTTATATTTAAAGGACATGGAAATTCAGTAACGTGTGTGATGTTTTTACATAAGCATGTCCTTCCATGTTCTCAGGTGTACAGTAGGGAACACATAGCATATCTATAGGTAAGATTCTCTATTTTTTTTGTACAGATTAAGAAAAATTTTTTTATTTGTTGATTTTTTTTTTTATAGAGAGAAGGGGAGAGAGTGAGGGAGAGAAACATCGACTCGTTGCTCAACCCATTCATGCATTCATTGGTTGATTCTTGTGTGTACCCTGATGAAGAATCGAACCCACAACCTTATCATATCTGTACAACACTCTAACCAACTGAGCTCCTGGCCAGGGGCTTGTACAGATTTTATAAATCTCTAAATTAATTTATATTAAATATACAGGGTAGGGCACAAGTAGGTTTATAGTTGTGAGTATGCAAAATAATTTATTCTTGTATTATTATTATTTATTTTTATTTATTTTTTAATTGTTTTATTGCTTAAAGTATTACAAAGAGTATTATATATGTCTCCTTTTTTTCTGTTATTATTAATTTTATATTATTTTCTTCACTCCCTCCCAAACTTTTTTATCGACCAGACTAAATTATTAACATGCCCTTTTTTGAACAGTTATTACTGGCACTATTGAGCTTTGCTATGTGCAAGGTATTGTACTTGATGGTTTATATTTACTATCCTGTGTAATCCGAACAGTTTTTACTGGCACTATTGAGCTTTGCTATGTGCAAGGTATTGTACTTGATGGTTTATATTTACTATCCTGTGTAATCCGACAATCCATTTTACAGGTGAAGAATCAAGAAGTTAAGTAACTCCAAGGTCAGGTAGTTAATAAATGGCAAAGCTGATATTAGAGCTCAGGCCAGTATGACTAAAAAGATAATTATCAGAATTTATTAGTCTGGGTTGAATAGCATGTTCTGTAAGCATGAGCTATACATGTCAAATAAATGAACCTTACACTAAGATATCATAAGGTTGTATGGCACAATTCATTTAATGTTTATCCTGCTTTAAAAATTTTCTTAAAATTTCTATTAATGAGAGGTGACTCAAATCAGAGCTGCTGTTGCTAGATACAATCTAGGTATAAAGTTTTCTCCCAGATCTGCTTACCTGACAGAAGCCTGAACAGTGGTTGTAGGCTATGTGATGGGTAGTATCTTCTCCTTAGCATTGTCTTTCACTGTAATGTAAATACTTCATTTTTGTTTTCTAGGGAGGTGCATTTGTTGAAATATTTAGTGCTCAGGGAAAAAATCCTGGAGCAAAGTGGAAGATCCTTGGAAGTCCATCTGTGATTTGGAAAGTAAGTGTGAGAAATTAGAGCCACCTAAAACATGGAAAGAAATGAGAGTGACTGTTTATAACAAAAAGGGCTCAGTCAGATTTCAGAACTGCTTTTCCTATTCATGTACCCCAAAATCTTCTCATGACATTGTGGGCTGCAGTCCTCCCAGACAGCACTCCTCACTTGTTTAAGAGTTAGGCATGCAGCTCACAGCCCTTCTCTGAACACCAAGTCCTGCTGTTTAAGTAACTTCAGTATCTGTGAGGAAAATCTCTCCAAACCCTTAGCTTCTCAGTTTCTTTTAATTTTTAACTTATTGATTGATTTTTAGAGAGAGAGAGACAGAGAAACATCAGTTTGTTGATCCACTTATTTATACATTCAATTGATTGATTCTTGTATGTGCCCTGACTGGGGATCAAACCTTGGTGTATGGGGATGACACTCTAACCAACTGAGCTTCCTGGCAAGGGCCTCATTTTCTTGATTCCTTCATTTCTAATGACCTATCCCACTCTACTTTGTTGTACATGCCCTTTGTCATGCCCTGTACCTCATCACCATAAACTGCAGACTCTGAAATTTACTAAGTGAGATATCACGACATCCCTTCCGGCCCCAATCTTCAGTTCTTAAGGCTGCTTGCCTAGTTATTCCCACTATATTTGTTCTTCAACCTAATTGAGACTTTTAGGACATCTACTTTCCCCAGTGTTTAGTTTTATTTGTGTATTTTCTCTGTCTTCACTTCCTTTTCTCTCTAGCCCAGAATCCATAGTCCATGATTTCAATCAAGGCCCGGTTAAGACCTTGAATGCCCTTGCTTCTTGTCCTTTCATCATGCCTGCCTAGGAAACGCTGACCCTTTCTGAATTTCCAGTTATCTGTCTGCATCCAGCTTCTCGGTACCTTTGGAGAAAATATCTACATCCTCTTAGATTGATGATGCTATAAATTTATCCTGAATATCCCAGAAAGTTCTCTTAGTCTTTAAAATAATTTTCTCAATTTTCTTCAGGTTTCCAACCACCAACTCCCTATCCCCATCCCCAATCCACACCCAGATAGGTCCTCCTCACTCACTCACCAGGCCACACCCCATTTCACTGGAAAAACCAATGCCATCAGGTAGAAACTACCTCGGCTTGCTGCCTCTAGATCTAAAAACCTATATCCATCCCTATCTTCTTTTTCTCTTCTCTCCTGTATACTGGAGAGAAAAATGCCTTTCTAAGGACTCAGTTCTATGGGTAACTTTTTAAAACTATTAATTGAGTACTGACTGTTTACCAAGCATAGCATCAAGTACATTACATATGTAATCTGTACAATAGCCTTGTGAGATAGTTACATTTATGCCCCTTTTATAGACTGAGGCATGGAGAGGGTAAGCGACTTGCTCACAATTATACAGCTCTTACTATGAATGAGAGATAAATGATGCTGTGAAGGTATATACCAGGGAAATTAGGAAAGCCTTCCCAAGGAAATGCCATTTGATCTCTAAGAGCTAACTAGGCACTGGGTGGGGCTGGTGGAAAGCAGAGTATTTCAGGCAAAGGGAAAAGCATGCACGAAGTCCTGTGTCAAAAGAGAGCTTAGAATTTTTAGGAAACTGCAAGAAAGTTACGAAGGCTAGGATGCAGACAGGAGAGAGGACAAAGTAGAAGATGGGGTTGGAAAAACTGGGCAGGGATCAGACTACGCAAGGACTTACAGACCACTTTGAAGATTTTGGTAAACTGGTGAAAGGTTTTACGTGTATGTTCAACTTGTGGAATAAATAATACACTAGATGTATGTATATTCATTTCAAATACACAGGAGAAAGACAAGTATCACATGATCTCATTCATATGTGGAATCTAATGAACAAAATAAACTGATGAACAAAATAGATCCAGAGACATAGAAGCATGGAACAGACTGATGAATCTCAGAGGGAAGGCGGTGGTGGGTGGGAAGAGATCAAATAAAGAACTTGTATGCATATATACATAACCCATGGACCCAGACAGTAGGGTGGTGAAGGCCTGGAGTGGGGGCCAGGGTGGGTTAGAAGGGGTCAATGGGGGGGACAAAGGAGGAAGATGTGTAATAATTTCAACATAAAGATTTATGTAAAAAATAAAATAAAAAAATAAAGATTACGGGGGAAAAAAAAAAAGGACACTTATGTAATACCCTTTGTAATACTTTAAGCGAAAAATAAAAAAATATAAAAAATAAAATAAAATAAAATAAAATAATCTTTACCAATTAAAAAAAAAAAATAAAGATTAAAAAACCCCACAAATACATAGGAGATGCTATTGTGATAGGCATAATATAAATTTATTAAAATGTTACTTAATTCTTAGCAGCTATTAGACACAATGCATTTCTTAATACAAAATGGGAGAGTGGGAGGATCTGTGAATTATTTTAATGTGAAAAAATCTTTTATACTCAAAATATTGGGAATTTGGTTCATAAAAATATAACCATTTACATTACCACTTTGATTCATGTTTGTTTGTTTTCTGTTTCTCCAACCTTAGTTTTTTATGTCACTTTAATTAACTGTAGCACTTTAGTTTGTACTGATGTTAAGTAAATGATATGGAACTTCAAGTTGGAGCACTAGTTTTTCTTAAAAGGCAATGATTAATTCTGTATGAGCCATGGCCAAAGACCAAGGACCTTTCAGACTGGATGCAGCAAAGGTTAGATGATTTATTATACTGTAACAGAAGTGATGTCAGCTTGTGCTGCTAGACAGAAACAAACAGATTAAAGGAGAGGAAGAGAAATAAACTCTGGAAACTCAAAATTAGTTACTTGAGAATCCCTAAGCTTGGAGAACTTTTTATTGTTTGGAGGAAGAGTGTCTACTTGAGAATTTGCCAAGTGGCTTAGTGTGGCTTCTGTATTCTAGTTCCCAGCAAGTCTTAGGGCGAGAGTATCAAGGCCTAAGTCTACTTTTAAGTCATTTGAATCTGGGACTTGTTTCTTGTGAGTTTTCAGCTCTAATTTTATAATAGAAGCCAAACAAAATGCTAGTACTTTTCAATTACCACTGTTTTCATTTTTGTTCTATAGGAGTTTGATAAAGAAGTGAAAAGTTTTGTGTTTGTCCTAGAAGGCAGCAGTCAGACAAACAAAATTCAGTTACCAAAGGAGAATAAGCAAATCCGTAAGTAAGATTTTTAATCTTGAAACTTAACATTTGATGCTTGAAATTATGACTTTAGGCCTCATACACATACATTAGTTTGACTTTTACTGGCACCTGTTGACATGAACCTGATAAGATTTTTTTTTAAATTTAGAAAGTAACCTTATGCCAGGTTTTTTTTTTGTTGTTTTTTTAATATTCTGCTTCACTGTTTACTAGAAATCTACCAGTATTTTTAAGATTTAAAGAGTTACTTAATGACCATTAGTTGTAATAGTAATGGTATTTATTGAGCATTTACTGTGTGCCTGACTTCCTAAGCATTTCACATTTAACTCTTTTAATCCTCACTGTAGCTCTTTTATAGATAAGCACACTGAGGTTGGTTCCTTATCAAGAAATCAGGTAGTTAAGACTAAGCTATGAAATAAACTCAGGAGTTCCTAAATTATAGGAAATTAATTTGTTAGAAAACAATTATGTAAAATACAATAGAAGGCGCTATTTAGTGACATATCAACTTATATACCTTTAAAAATATTAATATCTAATAAATATAGATATTAGCATGTGCTTTAACAAAAGCCCAAGGAGTAGATTTCAATTCTTTCTTTCTTTGGAAATTAGAGTCAGCATTCTCAAGCAGAAGAAACCCTAAGAGATCACCTACATTTAGGATCAGAAGCCATTATTGGCAAAACTGGGGTTAAAATTTGAGGCTCTGCCACCAAATTAGGCTTTGAGTAAACTGATGTGATTTAAGAAGTAGAATTTTTCAAAATGATTATTCAGATTTTCATCAACTTTGTCCTATGTTTTAACCATAGATTTTAGGTAATTTAGTAAATATAAGTAGCCAGTTACTTTTTACATTCATCATTTCTTTCTTCGTTCATTCATTAAAAACATTTATTGAATACTACTGTGTGCCAGATACTATGAAAAGACTGTTCTTGGTACCTGATTTTTCTCATTTTAATTCAGTTTTCTAAATTTTCATGTACTCTGTGCTTTATCTACCATTTCAAGCTACTACATGCATATTTTAGAGTTCTGAGACATAAGCCAAGCCATAGAAGTTATAGATGGAAGATGGTTAACTTTAAAATGGTTTGCCAGTGTTTCTTTCTAAAATAAAATAAAAAGCAGAAACTCGAAGAGAAGGAATAATCATTGTTAAAATAATTTTTATTAATTTACTACAATTTTACAAATCATGATTTCCTCACAGTTCCTTTTTTTTTTTTTTTTAGTATATTTTTATTGATTTCAAAGAGGAAGGGAGAGGGAGAGAGAGATAGAAACATCAATGATGATGAGAGAGAATCATTGATCGGCTGCCTCCTGCATGCCCCCTACTGGAGATCGAGTCTGCAACCCAGGTATGTGCCCTTGACTGGAATTGAATCTGGGAACCTTCAGTCCGTAGGGCTACGCTCTATCCACTGAGCCAAATCGGCCAGGGCCAGTTCCTTTTCTTTTAATAGAGTATTTTTCATTTTTACAAAAATTTATACATATAAATGAGATAAACTAAGATGAGCCAGGGAAATGTGTCTGAAACTTAGTTATTCTTACAGGAGACATGTTTCATCTTTTTTTAAGGATATTGTCTTTGTGAGAGAGATATATTTGATTTGCAGAAACATAACTTAATGTAATCCAGTGTTCTTTTGTTGTTTTTTTCTTATTGTTGCCTGTACTTCCATTGTGATGCCCTCAGCATCAATGTACATAATCATGTTATTGACAAAATCAAACCACTCCTTGTAACCTTTCTCAGTTGGCCTCTGAAAAATTTCTCCTCTACCAAAGGTTCAGTGTCTAAAGACAAGCTCCCTTTCCTACTTTTTTTTTTTTTAATTTTTTCTTAATCCCTCTACCACCTCCCTTTTCCTACTTTTATCTAAAAAAAATTTTTAGGAATTTTTAACTTGTTATAATTGCTTTTTAAATGGAAAGATGATAGTTTTAATTGGAAGAAACGGAAGAATCTTTTAATGTGTTTTTTGTACAATGCCCTGTAATTAAAAATTAATCTGGCTCTTCTGTAGGATGTGCAACACTGTAACAAATGAAACAGTTTATACAGTCTGTAAGATTAATTATTTGTAATTTTTGTACTAATGCCTTTAAGATTATTTGTAATTTTTGATAACAGCTTTATAGTTATTTTTGCTTCTATAAAATGACCTTCTGTGTGAAGTTGTTATGGTTAAATTTAAATTAAATGTTATGCCTTGAATAGAGAATTGGCTTTCAATTACCATTTCTAAATTTAGTTCAGTTACCATTATATATTTCTATTTTAAGAGTAAACATTCACTTTATTTATACAGATTTGAAATTAGATACCCCATTATGTGTTTTCTACTATATTAGGTGCTTCTGAAGGAAGTTTAATAATGAAATTAAGTATGTTTAACTTTTCATTTTTTAAATAGTACTATTTCTGAATTACACTTGAGTATCTCTCAATATGTCAAAGTGTTTTTTGGTTTTGTTTTATTTATTTTTACTTAGCATCTTATCAAATGAAGTGATATTAATTATTAGATTGTACACTTCTCCAGTGTAGGAATCTTGCATCATCTATTTTATACCCCTGCCTAATGTATTGTATATAGTTGGTGTTTAATAAGTTTGTTAAATTTGTCACATAAACAAACTATAACAATTTAGGTTATAATTTCTAAATGTAACCAGCTTCCCTTGATAAGGAGACTTGAGTAAATCATTAGCCAGATAAGTCAGTAAGTCCACGCTGCTCTTCACCCTGGTACTTGTTATATAGACTAGAGGCCCGATGCATGAAATTTGTGCATGGATAGGGTCCCTAGGCCTGGCCAGTGATCAGGCCAATTTTGGGGGCAACTAGGGTGATCGGGGAGGGCCCCCCCCACTGGCACCCACCTTGGACGGCCTGGCGCCGCCCGCTTGCTGGCCCCACCCCCTGCCACCACCGCCAAGCTCCTCCCTCTGGTCATCTCCCTCTGCAGGACGACCGGTGGGGTGATTGGGGGGCCCTCCCTGGCACCTGCCTTGGCTGGCCTGAGGCCTGCGGGCTGGGGGCTGGGGGCTGGGGGTAGCTCCTGCATTGAACGTCTGCCCACTGGTGGTCAGTGCGCATCATAACTACCGGTCCTTTCACTGGTTGTTTCACCGGTCGTTCTGCCGTTTGGTGGATTTGCATATTAGGATTTTATTATATAGGATGCCCCTATGGGACTGGGACTTTCTGTGTGAGGCTCAGCTTTGAAACCATTTTTTCTCTGCCTGTGGTGTCCGAGCCCAGTGCCATGTCTGGGGACCAGCATCCCTGAAGCCCTGTGTTAATCCAAGTTTCAGCTGCTCTGGAGGGTGAAGTCATCTTTATGAGGTGCTCCCCAAACCTCCCCCTGCCCCCACTTTGATATTCTTTTAAAAATAAATCTCATTATGAATTCCTCTGTTTAAAACCTTTCAATGGCACTGACCTTACCACTCTACTGATAGTGCTCTTGTCAGAGTCACTAGTGATCTCTATTCCTGAATCCGTCGGCCAGTTATCAGCCCTCATTTTGCTTATCATCTCAGCAGCATTTGACCAGGTTGACACCCTCCTCCTTGATATATGTTCTTCATTCATCTTCCAGGATGCCCACTGCTAGTTTTCTTCCTGATTCTCTGGTCTTCTCTCTTAGTTTCCTTTCATGGTTCTTCCTCTTCTCCCTAACCCAGCTTAATGTTGCAGTGAGCCTGTGCCTAGTCCCTGACCCTCTATTTACATTTACTCCCTTGTTTATACCATGTCTGTCTTATTCCAGCTTGGATTTCCAGCTCAGACTTCTCTCTCAAACTCCCAACTTGTATTTTCAGTTGCTTACTTGACTTTTCCACTTGGACAAGCTTTTCCCTAGAAATTCCTCCTCCTCCTCTTGCACACAACCCCATCTCAGTTGTTAGTAACTTGTCTTTTCAATTGTTCAGACAAAAACTCTTAAATTAGCCTGATATTTTTTTCTCTTCATTCAGTCCATTAGGAAGATCTTATTGGTTCTGTGTTTAAGTTAGAGTCATTCTCTGACTGCTTCTTGCCACCCTCTAATGCTACCGCCCTGATCCAAGCCACCATTATCTCATGCTTGGAATACTGCAGTAGACTTCTAATTGGCCTCCCTGTTTCTGACTTGCCTTCTGTTGTCAATTTAGTGGCTAGAGCTATACTTGTCAATGTAAGGCACTCCCCTGCTAAAATGTCCCATCTCTCTCAGAGTAAAAACCAAAGATCTATAGGGCCCTGCAGGATTGGTGCCCTCTTAACTCCCTGACCCTGTCTCCTATAATTCTTTCCCTAGTTCACTCTGCTGCAACTATACAGGTCTCCTTGCTGTTTTCAAACGTAGCCTGGTACCTTATCACCCTAGCACCTGTGCTCAAGCTGTACCCTCTGCCTAGAGCAGTGATGGCGAACCTTTTGAGCTCAGTGTGTCAGCATTTTTTTAAAAATATATATTTTATTGGATTTTTTACAGATAGGAAAGAAGAGGGATAGAGAGTTAGAAACATCGATGAGAGAGAAACATCGACCAGCTGCCTCCTGCACACTCCCTACTGGGGATGTGCCCGCAACCAAGGTACATGCCCTTGACTGGAATCGAACCCGGGACCCTTCAGTCCGCAGGCCAACGCTCTATCCACTGACCCAAACCGGTTAGGGCAGTGTCAGCATTTTGAAAAACCCTAACTTAACTCTGGTGCCGTGTCACATATAGAAATTTTTTGATAATTACAACCATAGTAAAACAAAGACTTAAATTTTTTATATTTATTTTATATATTTAAATGCCATTTAACAAAGAAAAATTAACCAAAAAATGAGTTTGCGTGTCACCTCTGACACGCGTGTCATAGGTTCGCCATCACTGGCCTAGAGCTTCATTTTCCCAGACTCCCCTTCTTCAGGCCTTAACCCTGACCTGTGCTTTGGATCCTTCCTGCACTTTTGATAGTTTTTACCATGCTCGGCTTCTTCCAATAGTTCTTACTACCATTTAACATGCTATTTATTTATTTATTTATTTATTTTTCTCACCATTACCAGAAAGTAACTGCCACCAGCACAGAAATTTAGTCTATTTTGTTCACCTGAAGCAGTGTCTGGCACCATAGTAGACATCTAGTAACTTTGTTGAATAAATTAGTGAATATATGAGTAGCTTCCCATTGATTTTAGGATGACCTATACCAGTGATGGCGAACCATTTGAGCTCGGCGTGTCAGCATTTTGAAAAACCCTAACTTAACTCTGGTGCTGTGTCACATATAGAAATTTTTTGATATTTTCAACCATAGTAAAACAAAGACTTATATTTTTGATATTTACTTTATATATTCAAATGCCATTTAACAAAGAAAAATCAGCCAAAAAAATGAGTTCGCGTGTCACCTCTGACACGCGTGTCATAGGTTCGCCATCACTGACCTAAACCCTTCACATGGCCTTCAAGGCCCTGAATGATTGAGTTCCTAGCTATTTGCCAGGCTTAGCTCCTGCTGCTTTTCACCTGCTGACTTTCCTATCTGCCTGTTAGGCCTTTAAATTCACCTTTTTCATCACATGATAGAATATTCCCTTTCCCTGTAAAATGTGTTCCTAGCTGAATTCCAATGTCATTTCTTCAAGAAAATCTTCATTCATCGTCCCTTTCCCTCTAAGGACCCATGATTATATGCTTTCACAGCACCTGACCTTCTCCTTCATGGAACTAGACAATAAATTCTAAGGGGTCAGAGACCTTGTCTATCTTACTCACTACAAAAACTTCAGCACTGTCTTAGACATAGTAGGCGTTCAATCTTTATTGAATAGATCTAATTTAATCCATATAAATAAGCCTATAACTTATAACTCTAAATTATTGATCCAGTTTTACACATGAAAAGTAAAAGGGCCCATACAGGTTTTCTCATTTGCCCAAGGGATGTGGAATAACCCGTAACGAAGGCATAACTGTTTCCTGTCGTCTGTATTGAAGTGGAGAGGTACAGGTCAGTGCTGTTTATGCCAGGGCTGTGATTGAAACCAGTGAATAGTTTCAGCATGACTTACCAGGTCACTCCTAAAGGATGACTAGTCCGAACTCCTTGTATATGAGGTGTACAGCTGTCATTTTCTATAAGGAAACAACTGGAACACCAGTGTTTAAACATCTAATGGTATTTTACCAGTTAAATTTGTTTCTAAAATATTCAAAAGAAAAAAGGACCTGACCCCTTAAAAATAGAGGTAGTTTGTCTCAGGCAAGAATAGATTATAAAACTGTAGAAACCTGCATATTTCAATAAAAAGACTACATTTTTATGAATTTTATGTGCATAATGGGCATTTTTTGACTAAGCAGTTCCACATTCAGCATTACTTATAGTAATTTTAACTATAATGTAGACATGAAGAGTCCATTTGAATTTACTAGACTACTAGAAAAAAAATATTACTATAGAATTTATATAGCTATTCTAACACACAGGATCAGTGTATGTCAAACGTTATTAAAGTACTTTTTTCTTTGTTCGATCATCACCATATCGTATTGTCATACTTCTTTTAATCTTAGAAGTGGAGACTTTTGGAAACTAGGGCTTCTCTGTATGTGAGAAAGTTGCATTATAAAGGTTTCTTTTTTTGAGGGCAAGTGTCTTTCATATCTAAAAATGTTCATACAAAAATGCCCTGTATGTGTAGCTCTTTGTGTTTGAAAAGAACAGTGCTGATTCAGTGAGATTTGTGACATATATTAGGGACCTTTTGAAAAGACTGCATTTCATTTATCCTGGTGCTCCCTCAGCTCTATTTACAGAGACCTTGGGCAGTAGAAAAATACCCAAGGGCCAATCAGTGGAAGATGCAAGAGAGAGATTGATTAACAATGAGTTGTTAATTAATGAGTTGTTGATTAACAATAAGTTGGCCTCATTTTGGTATCTCATTTTGGTTTTGTAGTCCAGGACTCTAGTTGCCTTACTGGCTTTTCCCATAACTATGGTAGAATCTGGTTCCTGATGAATTTTCTAAGGTCAGAGCCTGTAATTCCCTATTTTTGTTATATTGCTTACTCTACAAATAGGTCTCTGGTCAGTTTATAAGCTTTGTGTTTTTGTTGTTTGTTTGTTTTATCCTCACCTGAGGATATGTTTTTATTTTTGGAGAGAGAGGAAGGGGGAGAGAGAGAAAGAGAAAGATCAATGTGAGAGAAGCATCGATTAGTTGCCTCCCGGGTGGGCCCTGCCTGGGAATCGAACCCTCAACCTTTTGGTGTACAGGGTGATGCTCTAACCAACTGAGTCACCTGGCCACTTAGTGTTTTAAGCAAAAGTTATCCTGTTTGTTTGATTTAAAAATACTGGGCATATTTAGTTTTTAGAAACTAAATTTCAGGTTGTTCAGAAATGTTGTTAAACAGTTTACCTAGAATTATAACCCAGAAGGTCTTTATATAGAGTATATAAACATGTATTATTACTTTAAAATACTTAAATTTGTTAATCCTACTAAGTTAGAATAAATAGAAAATAACATGCATTTTAGACCAGTTGCCTTCTTTTATCCATGCATTAGCCTGTACTGTGAGAGTTGTAAGAAAGGTCAGATAAATCAAAACATTTCCATATTCTACCCAAAGTCCCACATCAGGAAAAAAGTTCCTAAAAGTTATGTTTTGAAAAGAAGTGATACTAAAACATCCATTAAGCATATCATAATTGAGAGATTAAGCAGAAGTTCAAAGCCTAAGAGGGAAGGAATTAAGTGAATGAATCTGAAGAGGTAATATGAAATTAATTGATTTTAAAGCAGTTATAGACTTTACCTATCAAAAGTGCCAAGGGATTGGTATTTCTCCAAATATTTTTTTAATAAAGATGAAGCCGGTGGTGGGGAATAAAAGTTATCAGTTCTTAATTTATGAGAATTAGATTAATTAAAAGTGTGTTAAATTAACAAAAGGTATTATAAATGAAAATATGTTTCTCCATCCATCTCAATGTGGACACTGTGTTTAAAACCATATAAACTAGATATGGCTCATCAAATCTTCAGTGAGAATTGCTTTTCTTGGTCTATTTTTTTTTATTAAGTTGTTTAGTACACTTAAAACTGTCAGTGAATAAAAATAATTGCTCCAAGCCTTTATGGCTGCCTTGATGGGAATCTATAGTTCAGTTTTATATGTCTCTATTGAATGCAGTTCTATGTGTGCATTCTCTCCTAAACTATTAAAAATAGTAAAGAAAAAATTATTTTTTAAATTTTCATAAAAATTTTACCAAGCCTACAGATGGGACTTTAAAAGACAACATTCGTTGTTAGAGTTTGATTTGATTTTTCATCAATGTTTTGCTTTAATAATGATGTAACGCATGGGCACTGCTATTGCAGTTCTTTATATTACTGAAATACTAAAAGCTTAAGCTTGTTGGTGGCCTTCAATTGTGTTTGTTTATATGCACATATAAATGGTTTGGACATGTGAATGTATCTTTTCCCCCTCTCATTCTAGTTGGACTGATCCAGAGGTTTCTTGTACTTCAGATTTACATACCCCTGGGACAAGACTTCTCCACTGAATTGCTGTAAGATATACAGAACTTCTTTCAATGTTTTATATGTTTGAGACATTTGATCAATTAAAGCAATACGAAGTCATTAATTACAAGTGGCAGTTTTTGCATTAAAGAGCAGTGACTTATCAAGTTGACATAAAGTAATTAAACTAATTTAATCATATTTCTTAGATATCACTGTAGTCTGGCATTTCCCTGAGGGAAGGAAGCAAATTTAATCTGTTTTAAGAAAATATCAAAGGATTATGAATTTGGTAATAAATAACCTATAACTTGAAGAAATAAATAACCCAAAATTTTGAAATTTTGGTTCAAATGGGGGTCAGCAATGTTATGTTTTATGCTGTCTGCTATTTAAAACTATGTTTGGTTTAAATTTGACTGAAATACCTTGTTTTAATGTTGCTCAGTTTAGAAATGTTGGTCCTTTCTGTTAATATATAGATGGTTTGGAATGTATTCATTTCAAATGACCTTTCTATAATCAGATTATTTAGCAAAAATGAGAATATACAACTGTTACTCAGTTGTGCTATCTGTTGTCTGAGATTCTTCAAAAATGAAAATATTTGATTTGTATACTCATATAGAATTGAATATCATTTAAGATTTAATTAATACAGGGTGGGGCAAAATAGGTTTACAGTTCATATGGAAAATAATACAATAATTAATAAATAATACTACAAGAATAAACTCTGTTTCATGTACTCACAGCTATAAATCTACTTTTGCTACTTCCTATAAATTTATATATTTTCATTATAGCATTGCATTTATAGTATGCTATTTTCTAAATTTTTTCTTTTGTAATTAATAGCTGTCCAAAGTCTAAGCTTAGGCTTTTATTTTCCCTGCTGGAATAAGTTGCTTTTCCTAATAATGAAGGTAATTTTGTACTAGAAACACTGGTACAAACTAAGAGAAAGGAAGAGCTTCCTTAATAAAGTGCAAATAACATAAATTTAAGGTTATTCTTTTCTCTTTATGTGAATTAGAATATTAACAATTTTTGTAGATGTTGCTAAAATATGAATTTTAGCTAATAATATACAATCTTGTTTTCTTGAGTGGTAAAGGATAGATGGAACAATTTGTACCTTTGTTTTGTTCAACTTTGAACCTCAGTGAATGTCTAAGGTTTTCTATTATCGTTTGTCTTGGTTACTAAGATTCTTTAAAATCGTTCTTACAGTGATAGGACCAAAACATTATTTGATGCTCTTAAGAATCCTTTTCTGGTTCTGTAGAAAGAACATTTTTAAGACTCTAAAGACATACTACTTGTACAGAGAGTACCATAGAAAGCTTTATTTTTAGTGTAGGGGAAATGGCTTCCTACCAAATGGAAGAAGGCAAATTATAAATATATATTTTTAATATATTTTTATTGATTTCAGAGAGGAAGGGAGAGGGACAGAGAGATAGAAACATCAATGATGAGAGAGAATCATTGATAGCTGCCGCCTGCACACCCCACCCTGGGGATTGAGCCTGCAACCCGGACATGTGCCCTGACTGGGAATCAAACCGAGACCTCCTGGTTCATAGGTCGATGCTCAGCCACTGAGCCACGCCCCACACTGACTATTTTTAAGTTCCTTGCATGGCAATCCCGTTCAGCCCCTCTTATCCCGATCTCTACCACTTATACTTTGAGATTCTTCAGAAGCAGTGGTGTGGGCACTGGTGGGTAGGTGGCCTTTTGATAAAAGGTATGCAAGACACTTGATTGAACTTTTTGCTGATGGGCACTCTTTTTTTAAATAACAAATTAAGCTTTATTTGTGTCCCCAAGCACTTGAATTTACCACTCTAGCCTAAGTAATATATTGTTTTAAGTAATTTAATAATAATAAAGCTTTAATTTCTAAGAAATTGATAAGTATCTTAGGTTTATCTTAGTCCTAGCAAGAGAGCAGCTGTTAGTAAGCCTGACTACTCCTTTGTTACCCTGTTATTAATGCTGTTGGCCTGTGTAAGGATGGGAAGACATTTTCAGAGGTGTTGGGATTAAGGATTACATTTTGAATGCAGTTGACTATGATCATAGATTCTCTTGTTCTCATATTCACATGAACGTTTTGATTTTCCAAATGGTTTTAGTTTTACAGTTTTAGCAAGAGAAATATCTTTTGACCTGATACAAGGTCAAAATTATTAAATAACATAGGGAAGACACTCTCTGTTCTGACATTGTGAATTTATCAGATTATAAGAAAATATATTAACTTTGCATTTGCATTTGTTACTAATAGGTAATAAAAATATTTTGCTGTTTTAGGAAGTAATGACAGAGACCATGTTTTTACAAGTAAGGAAGTAGAATGAGTATAGTTTGTCTAACTATAGCTTTTTTCCCTCTTAAATGAAAGGACTTATTTTCAGCACCTTTAGTGTTTCACTATATTTCTGGCAGCATACCCCCAGGCTATTTTAAATAATACATTTCTCCCACAGCTTAAAAAGTCACACAGCAAAAGATAGCTGGCTTCTAAAATTTCCCATTGTCAGAGTGGGAGAGGCCTTTTGTTTTACAAAGAAACATTCACACATCAAGAGGTTTTCATAAGTGGAGTTTTGCCAGCTGGCTTATTAACTTAATAATAATTTCTCCAACATCTTCCTGTGGGTCTCATGTGCACTGGATGACTAAACTGCTCAGGGTGAGGTCATGCATCTGTGGGTTAGCAGATGCCTCAGAACCAGCAACAGCTCTGCTTGAGGAATCAGTCAGGCAACAAATGATAGAGTTCCTATTATTGTCAGGCAGTGTGTTAGACATGGGGGAGCCAATCTACTTTGAATCTATATATTCCACGTACACCCCCCCTTACTGCCACCCTCCTGGTCCTTAACCACCGTCACATTTCCCTTGATCTACTGTTAGAGGATCCCAGTGAGTTTCCCAGATTCTTCTCTCGTCCTTTCCTAATCTACTCTCCACACTGCAGCTAGCAGGGGTGGGCAAACTTTTTGACTCAAGGGCCACAATGGGTTCTTAAACTGGACCGGAGGGCCGGAACAAAAGCATGGATGGAGTGTTTGTGTGAACTAATATAAATTCAAAGTAAACATCATTACATAAAAGGGTACGGTCTTTTTTTTTTTTAGTTTTATTCATTTCAAACAGGCCGGATCCGGCCCGCGGGCCGTAGTTTGCCCACGGCTGAGCTAGAGTGATCCTTCTGTAATCACAAAAGCAACTGTAATTCCCATTGTACTGCAAATAAACTCCCAAACCCTTGATACTCTTATGTGCTCTGGTAGCTCACCTCTCCCTTCTCATCTCATACCACTCTGCCCTGCAGTCACCATTTGCAGCCATGCTGGCTCCTTTCCAGCCATACTGGCTTTCCCTTCCTCACACCCTTCCAGTGAGGTCTCTTCTTAGGTCCTATGCACAAGTGGTTTAAATCCCCATTTCTTTGCCCAGCTGGAGTGGCTCGGTTGGAGCATTGTCAGGGCATGGACCTGGGTTTTGGGATCGTCTCCGTTCAGGGCACATGTGATCAATGTTTCTCACATCAATGTTTCTCACACTCTCTCTCCCCCTTCCTTTCTCTAAGCATGTTCTCCAATGATGATTTCTTTAAAAAAATCCCCATTTCTTTGCCTTGCCTACTCCTACTCAGCCTTCTCATCACAGCTTGTGTCCCTTCTTCACAGAGATCTTACTTAATTTCCCTTAACTAAATGAGTTCCATCTCTTATGCTCTTTTCTAACAGCCTGCTCTTTTCCTTTATTACAATACCAGTTTGTAATTATATTTTTACCTGATTATCTGTCTTTTTTAGTAGACTTTGAGTTCCATGAGGACTGGGACCCTGTCTGTCTACCCATCATGATATTTCAGTACCTAACAATGCCTCGCCCAGAAGCTCTCAAATCTGGATGAGTGGGCTGGAGGGGACTAATGGACAGAAGTGGATAAACAGGACCCAATATAGTTTACTCTTAGGGTGAAAGATCAGTTGAAAGCCTATTTAAATACATCTTGATAAATGTTATGATGATGTAACAGCAAGACCTATGGGGAATAAGTGTGGTATTAGGTAGAAGTAAGTGCATAGGCTTGAAACTAGACAGATCCATTGTCAAATCCTTCTTTATCTCTGTAGGACTTGGGGCAAATTATTTAACTCACCTTCACCATGGGATGAGAGTAATAATACCTACCTCACAGAAGTGTCATAAGAATTCAATGAGAAAATTTATGTAAAATATAATGGCTAATATTTGTTAAGCACTTACTAGATACTGGTCTTTGCTCTAAGTACTTTAATTGTTTATTTCACTTAATCTTTAAAACAAGCGGTAATGTTAATTATTGCCTCTGTTTTACCATTGAGGAAACTGAAGTCCAGAAAGGTTAAAGAATCTGCTAGAGATTATAGACCTACTCACTAGCTCTTAGAGCCAGAATTCAAACTTGTAGTCTAAATCTACACTTTAACTTAGCCAAAAGGCAACAAAGTGATAATGTAGTCTAAATCTAGAACTTGTGCTCTGTACTGCCATGCCATGCTGCCATACTTTTAAATATTGTTATTTTTCTAACTATACGTAGGTACATATCTAGTAGATATAATTTATTTGAGTTTTGGTACAAGATGAAAGTGCTAAGCCTTCTGCATCATTTTTAGGGGCTCCTCAATATAGTATTACTAGTGGCCTGGTGCACGAAATTTGTGCACATTAAAAGGGAATTCATTAGAGGAAATATTTTAATATTGCTATTTGTCCTTTCTCTATAATAGAAGTGTCAGAGATGAAAGAAAATTAGTAAAATGTATATGAAAATAATATATAAATTTATTAATAAATAAACAATAACAGCCTCACGTCCCCCAGCCTCACCGTGAATGCAGCCCCACCCACCCACACCTGCTGCGCACGTAGCCTCCTGCTGATTGGTCATTAGGGCTTGAGGGCATCATGACTATTTGCACATTAGCCTTTTATTATATAGGATCATTAGAGTTCCAGGAAGGAAAGGTCTTTCATTCTGAGATGTTCCTGTTTCTGTCTTTACCCTTTTCAGAGAAAAGTGCCTGAGAATTAAAGGAAGAATTTTACCCAAATCTTTTTTGTTTTAGTACTTTGCATCTCAGATGTGGCATATTACACTTTCTTTTTTAAATGAAAGCTAAGACTCAACTTTACTTCTCTGTTGATTCTTTATTTTTGTTCATACTGACATCTTTTTTTTTTCTTTAACATCTAAAAAATATAATATTCGGAATCTTGCACCTGTGGGTAAGGTGCTTTCAGAGCTTAATAACCATTACATTTTGCATGTAGAGCCAAGGGAGCACTGCACTAACACTTAATATCTGTAGCAATACAGTAACAGAATTCTCTCATATTTCTCTCTTTTGGTGTCAGCATACAAAAGAAAATCTCCTCTCTGCTTTATACAAATAAACCCTATGTTTTGATTTGCTTATTTCTTAGTATTAGTTGCAATTTTCATTTCCAAAGTATTTTAGTATACCTGTGTCTCACTGTTTGACCTGAAGTTAAATGATTTAATAAACAACAACTTTTTAAGAATTCTTTCATTTTGTGGTCCCTTCCGTACTGCAGCATCATGGCAGTGGGAAGCCAGCAGCTCCCCTGTGTGGGTTGATAGGTGTTACAGAGCCTGGAGGCAGACATCTGGTGCACGGGAGAAGCTCCATGAACCAGAGCTCTTGGAAGGGAACCAACTGCATCTTGAAATAGAAATCCATTTTGCTAAATTTGATACTGCCAATCATACTAAGGGACTTTGGTCTATTACAATTTTTGACAGGAATTGTATTCATTTTACTGAATATTGTTGATCTGCATTAATTCCTTTTTTCTATACTTATTTTGTCCTGATCTTGGTGAATTATGAGATTTGTAATGTTAATGCCTCTAAGAGAATTGACATTATTTTTCTCATTTTTACTCAGCTCAACCAGTGCTTTTTTGACATATGGGATGAACACACTATGAAAGCCAGTGGTGGGCATCATCTTATTGGAGAGGTTGGGATCCCTAGCCTGTGGATCCTAAGGAATATTTTTACCAAAATGGTTCACATGTTGAATCCTTAGCTGTTTGGAGTACTACTTGCATTTGAAATCTGATAAAGGAAATTCTTAAAAAAAGAAAGAGACCCCCTAAAAGGGTCACTAGTCCTTACAAATTTTAACTGATTCTTTGTGATCTCTTTATTGCAATATTTTGAATTTGAAGTATATCTGAGTAGAGTGTAATGATTTTAACCTAGAATTCAATCTAGGATTTATGATGCTTATTTCAGTTTTTGTTTCATCCTTTTGCTCCATCCTCTAGTTATATGCCTTTGGACCAGACACTTAAATTCTGTCTCAGTTGCCTCTTCAGTAAATGGTAATGTGACCTTTTATTATTTTTTTTTTTTTAGTTTTAATTACCAGAGTTAATTGGTGATATTAGGTTTATCCTAAGGAATTTTAGGAGGTTTATTTTTATGTGGATTCCTCAGAGCTTTTTTCCCCATTTCCATAAAATAGATAATTGAAACATAGCTATCCTACAAAAGTAAGCTTTAGCATTAAGGTAATTTAATGAAAATTACTCTTACATCACCTTTTCTGTATTGATACTAGTGAGTTAGACAAAGAAGTCAGGAGAGAAATTTAATAGAAATTTCAGATTCTTCTATCCTATTGAATTCTGCTCCTACTGTCCCTTCTTTGGTGATGTTGGAGACAGTAGACTCCTTTGAAACTTTAAACCAAGTAAAGTGAATATGGCCTCACAGCTGCCGACCCATTCTTTTCACATGTCACCAGTCTCCTTCAGCCACTTTAAAGCTAGCCAGCAGAGTTGAGAGAACACCTCAATTTGATATCTTTAGGTCAGAATGACATTGATGAGAGCTTTTGAAGTTGTGTACATTTAACCAAGCATAGCTCTTCCTGTGGAAAATTTATCTTTTTTTCATTTTGATGCCTTCCTTTGAAGAAAATAGTGGTTGCTATGTAGCTCTTAAATTATTTATTTTTTAAAAAATGTTATCTAAGTGAAGTGTATTATATTATCCAATGAAATCATTTGCCACTGAGTGAATATATCTCTAAACTGTGTGGATAGAACTAAGCAAAAGTGGCCAGTGGTTGCTCTTTTTTAAGCTAGAAATATTGTATACTAAAGTGATAACGACATTGCAAGTTTCATTAGCATTTTGAATGCATTTCATGGCTAATTCCAACTTCTATTTTTTCTTTTTAAAATCATCAGTATTTAAATCTCAGTATTTTAATTATATCCAATTAATGTTTTTGCATAATCAGTATATTTTGTTACATGCATTAGTAAAAAGCACTTTAATATGCTTTGCATACTGACTTTCATAATATATTAAATTTGCATGCCTTAAAATAGATTTTATGTGGAAGTTTTAGATAACACATGTGGTCTTATATAAACCAGATGCAATATTCTTTATTGAATAAATGTTCTTTGAGGAATCTTTTCTTCCTTGTTTTTAGTTCATTTATTTTACTTTTCTAAATTATTTTTAAAAAATTCTTTAGATAACCTTGATACATGTTGAAAGCTAAAATAAAATGTTAGCAAAAGAAAAATTGCACATACAGAAATATTTGGAAGTGTTCTTACTCTGTAAAATTGTAATAAAGGCCATACATTTGTTAATCACTGTGCAGTTCAACGATTGCCTTATACATTATCAAGTCAGGGTCCTGTGATGGGTTGGATGATAAGCCTAGGAGCCATTGGCTCTGCCATGTGTTAGCTTGAAGACCCTGGGCAAGTTGATGAACCCTCTGTGTGTCACAGGTTCCTCTGTGTAACAGGGATGGTATTTACACCTATTTATTATTGAATAATTATGAGGATTAAATTGGATAATGCCAAGTAGCAACTGTACAGTAAATATTAATTTTACATCCCTAAATATAGATAGGAATGCAGGGATATTTGATTTTTAAATTGTGCTTCTGAAACATTTTAAGACAATTTGAGCATGTCTCTTTCCCTGTGAAATATTCATGTACTCATCCCTGAAGAGAGATGGTAAAACAGCCTTTCATTGGGAGCCTGCAGGGTCTCTGTCTGGAAGGAGGTGCATTGTTTGGGTATGAATGCTAACAATTTATTTAAAAGACAACTATAGGAATTACTGGCCTCATAGTCTTGGTATGAAGGGAGTTACAGGAGACAAGGCTGGAACCTCAGATAGAGAGGAATGTTCATCTGTGAAGAAATAGGACCTAGCAAAATAGTAAAGCAGATAGACTTCCAATGATCTATAACAATAAATGCATAATATGCTAATTAGACCAGACGACCTTCCGGACGAAGCTAGGGCTGCGAGGGAAGCCCGGGTCCCAGGTGCCGGGTCCCGGGTGCCAGAATATGCTAATTAGACCAGACGACCTTCCGGACGAAGCTAGGGCTGCGAGGGAAGCATCGGGCCTCTAGTGTAGACCATAAAAAACAGGCCTCTGTGTTTCCCATTGCCCGTGTTCTTCACTAGCAGGGATTGAAGATACCTCACAGCAGATCCGATCTTCCAAATGCTCTGCCTCTGTGTTTCCCATTGCCCGTGTTCTTCACTAGCAGGGATTGAAGATACCTCACAGCAGATCCGATCTTCCAAATGCTCTCCCTTCTTTGCTATGGCAGAGTTGGGAGGGTATGTTTCTTTGATGCCATTGATATCTAGCTCACTTTTTATTGTCGGGAGAAATGTTTTCTCTGGTTTGGTTCTTCTTCCCTCTCACTGTACGTTATTTTTATTCTGGCAGTTAATTATTTTAAGTTTATAAATTAATAATTTTTAACATCTACAAAAATAGATTATAATATGTATGTTATGGGACCCATATAGTCCCCATTATAAAATTTATAATCATTTAGGACATTTTCATTAATGGAATGTTATAGAACTATTTAATATTGAGGAAGAATTCCTAGTTAGCAATTACAATATACCATGGAGCTTTGTGCAGTCATTTAGCTTTGATTACATTGGCCAGTAATAAATATAAGGAGAAGCTACCTATGGGGAGGGCTGGTATCTCTAACAGTCCTAATTTTTGTAATTTTTGTCATAAATTGTGGAATTTCTTCTTGGATGTACAAATATTATAGAACCTTTATTTGAACACACAGAAATGACTTTGGTGGAATGAAATATATGTAGTAAATCACAAATATATCCTATAGTAGCATTTATACATAAGTCTGTTATGACATTTATTACATAACTAGAGGCCTGGTGCATGAAATTCGTGTACAGGTACAATCCCTAGGCCTGGCCAGCGATCAGGGCCAATCTGTGGTGCAACCAGCGGGGCAATCAGTGGGCACCCGCTGGCACCTACCTTGGCTGACCTGGGGCCTACAGGCTGGGGGCAGCTCCTGCATTGAGCATCTGCCCCCTGGTGGTCAGTGCATGTCACAGCAACCGCTTGTTCCACCGGTCGGTCGATTTGCATATTAGGCTTTTATTGGATAGGGTGGTCTATTATTTATGTAACTCCACAACCATCTCTTTATCCTAACTAGACCAGGAGATCTTCAGAGGCCAGTGCGTTTGGATCCTGATGAGGCTGTCATTGACTTTTGAATTACTAAACTCCATTTGTTAAAAGACATTGCCCAGATGTTACACTAGGCAGCAGCGGAGTTAATTGGACTTCAGGTTGTTTACAGAGACCTAACCTAGCAGCTGGCACAGAGCACACGATCTGTAAATGTTCATTTCCTTCTTTCTAATTCTTTGCATTGTTAAGACTCCTTTAAGTCAGTTTCAGTTGGTGGTATAGTGTACTTCTTTTGCAGGAAGAAGTCAAGATATGGGTGGTTTAAAATTGGTAACTTGGTGATATTCACATTTAGAATTTCTATTCATAGAAATGAAGTTTTGAAGCTAGCCGGAAAGAACATTTGAGATTATCTAATCCATTGGTTTTTATACAGTCCTGGGTCACTCCTGTTACTTTAAACAGAACAGTCCCTCCTCCCTTTTTCAATCTTATAGGCATTTGAGGATGAACACCTTTATGTGTTTTAAATGAACAGAGGATATTATTGCTCCCTCAGAATGTTGAAATTCTCTGATATGGTTCAATCTTCTTTTAAAAACTGGGTAGTAATACATAATGAAATAAAGTTGGCATTGCAGACTTCAACTGCATTTAAGTTCTCTGTTGCCAGGAACTCTAATACCTGTTTTTCACTTTTGAAATCATCAGTATCAGTTATGGATTTTAGTCTGAGGCAACTGAGGTCCATGGGAAAAAACACACATCAGATTTGCTGCAACCCAAGCTTCTTCATCCAAATGTCCCACAAAGTTGTAGTTCACTGGGCACCTTAGGCTGGATGTGATCTGACACCTCTCCCTCCATTTCTTATTCCACTTCAACCCCTTGCCAAAGATACCTTGGTTGCTCAACCCTGTAGGCTCTTATGCCTTTGGCTTTAGTTTTCATCCAAACTAATCTCATCTTTCCATCTTTTGAAATCCTAATCATTCCCTAAGGTCAAACTCAAATGCATATCCTTACAAATCCTCCCCATGTCCTCTAGTTGCTGTAAGATTCTCCTCAGTGTTCCCATACTTGTCTACATGATTACTTTGAGGGTAAGGATGTCTTATTCATCATTATAATCCCCACAGCACTTAGAAGAATCCTGTGTGCATGGAGGGTCCTCAAGAATACTTGTATTGTACTGAAATATGTTGACATACTGTCAGAGTGGTTCTTTGTTTAGAAAAAGATAGGACAAGAAACAAGAATGAGCAAAGAGCAGGTGAACAGGATTAGGAAAGTATCCAGCTTTTCTTTTCTCAATCCTTAGTTCCTGGAAAACTAGTGTCTGAGCCCTAAGTTAACCTTTTATTTGCCCTGCTGAGTATAAAGCTCATTTCTCTTAGCCACACCTCATGGCAGGATGGTATCTATTTCAGAAACAAGGAAAGGCAGAACTTAGGTAAGGAGAAGTAAAGTCCCATAATTTCTCACAGTGGTGATATGAAGGTAAATGCAAGGAAATGTTTTCAAGACTGGACTGAAGCTAAGAAACACCACCCTTAGCTCTTAGATGAAAACTGATTATAAGCCCATACTAGAACTCCCAAAGAACTTTAATTAAAACCAATTACTCTGTCCTCTTTTACTGGAGCTTATTAGTGATCTTACATTTTATCTCTATTTCATACTTTAACAGCTATTACAATAAACTGTTTGAAACTAGGTCAGTGATCTGAAATTCTCAGGCTAGTCGGAGGTTGGTTGCATTTGTTAGTAGTAAATAGAACAGCTGTTCTGTTTCATATGCACAGGTATTACCATTCTCTTTTTTAAGGTTAAATGCCATTGATTTATAACTTGGAAAAGAAAATATATCTTAGTGTTATTTAAAATCATATATGATATTGATACGCCATAAACACAGTGATTTGTAATAAATGTACAAATTCACTATATTTTAGAAATTGATGTATTAGCATAAACTTTTAAAATGTTTTAGCCACTCAATTCTCTATTATTATAGGGAATCTACAAATCTTATCCAGTTCCCTGTTTTTTATAGAAAAAACCCAGGACCCAGAAAAGGGATATGACATTTTTCAGAACAGGAAGATTCTTAGGGCCAAAAACCAAAATCCAGGGCGCCTGACCTGTAGCACCTTTTCTTGATATCTTTGCTGCTTTTACTGTTTGAGTTGAAAAAAGGTCAAGATGCAGTATGATTTTATAATCATGGTTTCTGACACTTTTTAAAGTGAAATTATTTCTGTAAGTGCTTTGGACTTTCAGTTGCAGAAAGTTAATTATATTCCCATAATCCAGATTTCTATTCCCCAGGACTACCCTTGCCCTCTAATAATTCCCAGAAATAAGTTAAAATTTGGGGTTCAGGATTAGTTAAGTAAAACAAAACTACTACTACTTTTAAGTATTGTTGTTTGTTAGGAACTGAAATCTATTTAAATTATGCTAAGTAAAAAGATAAGTATCGGAAGAATGTGAGATCTTATGGAACCCAACTGCAGAAGTTGATACAGCAGCTTCTCTCTCTGGCATCTACTTCCTCTCATTCTGTTTGCAAGTCTGCTCCATTATTCTATTTGATCCTATAGATCCGCTTTCTTTGATTGCTTGTCATTGTGCATGTGAGTAAATATGGCTGCCACATTCCTCTATAGTCTTAGACCTCCAATACCCATCACTGTCTGATTAGGTTCATTGTGTGTATCATCAAGTTCAAAAAATTTGAAAGAGTAATCAAGATTGGTCCTTGGCTTAGTATTGCTCTGTCTTTGGTTTTGGTTTCAGAGGTAAGCTGGGGCAGATTCCCGGAGAAGAGGGTGTAGGCAAGGCAGGCAGATGGACTGATAACCCACTGCACTGCTCTTTGAGTGGAGACTTGTTACCTGCCCAGAACCTTACAGATATGTCTGAGCCCCTCTAGTGGCATTCAGGGGTACATAATAGCCACATTTTTTATTTTAGTCAGATTTACTTTGATACCACTCTTATCCTAGTTTTTACACTTAATTTACCTGAAATCCTAAGGTTTTCTCAATGGTACTATATAAACTGGCTTTAGTCAGGGTAGACTCTGCTTTGTGTAGTCACTCAAGGACTAAGCCACAGTTCTTCAGTACTTTCTAGCTAAATAATAACTGACTAGTTAAGTTTATTGAACAGTTAGGTTTATTGAACATCTACAACATGCTAGGCTCGTTCTATACTGTATTTGCCAGGGCTGCTAAGGTGGCTTACACCAATTTCATATATTTGTCTCACATTACCTGAGAGCTGCAGGTGAACTGTAGCTCTGCTTTAGCTCTAGGTTGACTATGTGTTGATTCTGTGTCATCTCATTCCAGAACCTGGATCGAACATACATGCCCTATCAGGGACATGCTGTTCTTCAGGCAAGGGCAGAAGAGCAAGAGTCTGAGCAGAACCACACAATTGAATTTAAAGTTTCTCCTCAGATATGTGTGGCATATGTCACTCTACTTACATCCATTGGCCAATGCAAGTCATATGACTAAGCCTATAGTCAATGGGACAATGAGTGATTTTTGAACACTGGTAACATACACCAACTCATACACATTATCTCAGTTATCTCAGCACTCTTAAATGTGTAAATCATCACCATTGCATAATTTATTAATTTAACAATTATGTATTGAGCACCTACTATGTCCTAGACACTATACTATTGAATTAATACCCCCACTATCCTATCATGTATTTTGACAACATGGGCTTATTTTATATAAAATGTTGTGACTCCTGGGTGTGCTCATGCTTTCCTTCTTCTACAACAGCAGTTCTCACATTTTTTGGTCTCAGGACCCTTTTATACTCTTAAAATGTATCGAAGGCTCCAAAGAGCTTTAGTTTATGTGGGTTGTATCTGTCAGTAGTTACCATATTAGAAATTAAAACTAATTTAAAAGATATTATTTAGAAATAGTAACCCCATTACATGCTAGCATAAATAACTCTAAATAACTATAGCATAAAATATCTTTATTTTCCAAAACAAAAGAAAAATGGCAAAGAGTGTCATTGTTTTACATTGTTTTAAATCTCTTTAGTATCTGGCTAAATAGAAGATAGGTGCATTCTCATATCTGCCTCCATATCCAGTCTCTTGTGATATAATATATCACCTCTGGAAAATTCAACTGTATACTTGTGAGAGAATGGGGTGGAAATGATAAATAATATCTTACTATTGCTCTGAAAATCGTTTTTACCTCAAGAGCCCTTTAAAGGGTCTTGGAAACCCTTAAGAGTCCCAAACCACCCTTTGAAAACTAAGGGTCCTTACCACACTTTGAGAACTGCTATTCTAAACTATATTCTGAAGCAAATACATGGCATCCTCACTGAGTGCATTTTCCCAGAGTGTCACTGTCTGTTAATCTACTTTATAAGTTAGGTAACTTTATTAGTCAAGCTAACCTGCTGTAAGAGACAATCCCCAAATCTCAGGGGCTTGACACAGTAAATGTTCATTTCTTACACATAGCACAATCCATTGCAAGTCAGTGGTAGGGACCCATGCTCCTTCCATCTTCCATCTAAGCCTTGGAGGCCTGTGCTGGATTCTGTGCATCTGTTCAGCAAACAAGAGAAGAAAGAGCCCTGAGAATCACATGGGAGGATATTTGAGATCACATTCCTCTGGCCAGAACTCATATACTGCCCATAACAGCATTGGAGGCTGGGAAATGTAATTTGGCTGTATGTTCAGAAGGAAACAACAGAGTTTGGCCAAGACAAACCATCTTCTACAAGAATAATCAACTAAGTTTCTAAAAAACAAGTTAAAAAAAATTTTATGATTTGTTGTTAGCTTTTTTTGCCCTTATGAAACATGGCACACAGTGCAAAACAGTGATGCCTCATGCTTTGATAAGTGTTGTGGAACATGCAATCCAAAATTAATTTTTAAATATTTTTACCTTTTTATTTTGAAATAATTTCAAACTTAAAAGTTGCAAAAATAGCACAAAGAACTGTCATAAACCCTTTACCCAAATTCACTAGGTAACATTCTGGCACATTTGCTTTTACTTTTTTTGTGTGTGTGTATACATATGTGGGTGTGTACATATACATTCCCACCCCCCCCCCCCAAACTATCAGAGAAAGTTGCAGACTTCATATCCCTTTACTAAATACTTTAGTGTGTATCTACTAAGAACAAAAACACTCCATTACATAGCCATGGTACAGTTTTAAAAATCAGGTCATTAAACGTTGACTCAACACTATTATCTATAGTATAGATCTACTGTCCTTTGTAGCAATTAAGTTTTGGGTCTAGGATTACATTTTGCATTTAGTTTTCTTGTTTCTTTAGTCTCTATTAATTTGGAATAGTTTCTCAGCCTTTCTATGCCTTTCACATTATGCGTTATTTTATAGAATGCCCTTTGATTGAGTTTGTCTGATATTTCCTTATTAGATTCGGGTTATGTTTTTGGCAGAAATAGTATGAAAGAGATGTTGTGTCCTCATTGCATTTTATCAGGAGGCACATGATGTCAGTATGTTTTGTTATAAGTGATGTTAACTTTGATCACTTGGTTAAGGTGATACTTGTCAGGTTTCCTTATGGGTAAGTTACTATTTTTCTCTTTAATAAGTTATTTCTGGGGAACATACTTTAATAGTGTAAATATCTAGATTTCATCAAACTTTTATTTACTAGTTTAGCATGATAATTCTGGCCTAAACCAATTTTTACTATAATGGTTGCAAAATAGAGTGAATTGTAAAGTTATTTACTAATTACACACGTAAGAAACAAGCGTGGTAGACATTTACTGGTTCTCTGCCTAGCATATTTGCGGCATTTTTCTCTTCCTAAAATTACCTCCTCCTGCCTAATGGTAGCCTGTGTACTTCTAGTAAAACTGATCACAACATAGTCCCTGGTGTGGGCTTTGATTGATAGGCCAACCAGCACACGCCAGTCAGCCACATTTATTCTTTTAGGAGTGGGAATCTGAGCTACTCTGGCCCAACCAGAGTGTTTGGGATGCTGCACTAAAGCTCTGTATCCGTATGGCTCCTGTCCTGTGACCCCGAGGATAAAGCTGACCCGGGTGGCAGAAGGGGAGAAATAGAAGAAAGGAATTGGGTCATTGATGACTGTTTTGAGCAAAGTCATTCGACCCTGAAGTCTATGCTACTTCCATAGTTTCCATTTATTAAGTGAGCTAGCTTGAGTTGGGCTTTCTGTTAACTTTTGACATCGAGAAACTAAAATTCCTGGTAACAGATAAATAGTAATAGCTATTACTATTTTTATCCGATATTTTTTAAATGGTAAGAATGATGTATGTGTAAAACATTTTCAACACCCAACAAGAAGAAATGAGTATGAGGGTTCTTTGTTTTCTCACCAGCTTGGCAGAGGCTACTAAGGAAGGTTAAAGAGTTGGCAATACATATCGCATGTGCCCAAGCGCACACCAGCTCATTTTCAGTAGTAAAGTTGTTATGGTTGTGGTGATGGGCTACTGATTTGGACTGATTTTAGTTAACCAAACCAACCTGAGTGAATTAACACACAGTGTGGCCATCAGATGTACGTAGTTGGGTGTCATGGGAAGCCCAAGGACAGTAGCCCAGCTGGGTGTGGAAGCCAGCACTAGAAAACCTTAAGTGCACACTCTTTCATCTCAGCTTTTTCTGTTTCTGCTTCATTTCCAGCTCCACCAGGCAATTTCAAAGTACCTAGCGAGATAATATGATTGAGTTAGGGCCAGGCATTCATTCCTGTTCAGTTCAGTTGTGCTCATTCATATATAAGTAGTTTCAGAAGAGCTAGCCATGAAGATTCAGGGATTTCAGGGCGTGATTCAGACTCCAGCGTTGGCTACTAGAAAAACAGTTTTGCCACAGCCAGCTCAGGGCACAATCAGGAAAAAATGGCCTGTGATGCCTTTCTTCTGTCCCAGGACTCCTGCCCCTCATTGTTAGCCTCGTTGTTTCTCTCATTGAATTCTTGCTAAGATGCTCACTAATACAATCTTAAGGTTTGGGTTGTAATAATTTCCAGGAAGTTTTTTATTTTACTAAGGCAGTGTTTTACACCAGCAGCATCAACAATCTGGAAATTTGTTAGAACTGGAAATCCCAGGGCCCCTCTCCTGAAGTGCAGGAAGAGAAAGTGGGGACAGGGCCAGCAGTTCCTAGTTTAACTAGTCCTCTGTGTGATACTGGCACTGAAGTTTGAAAGCCACTGCTTTGGGGATTCCTGAAAACGCACAGGTGGCCAGAACCGGGGGCTTCTGGCGTTTGTTTCAGCTGTACACATTGGTACTGCTCGAATGTGGAAACATGGCCAAGTCGCCTCACCCAGTGCTTCAGAAAAGACCCCTAATCTCTGGCCTCTAAAGAGTAGAAGAGACTTCAACAACGGAACGGTTACTGTCCCCAGCTCCAGAGCCTCCAGTTTAGCCCCAAGAGACCACCATATATCCAGCATTTCTTGGACATTTTTCTGCCTATGTGCAGAAGTCTCCTCTTTCTTCCCTCCCTCCATCCGCTTTCTTCTTCTCTTTCTTGTCCTTTTTTCCTCCCCTTTCCCTCCGTCTGGTTTCTTCTCTCTCTTCCCCTCCCTCCTCCTCTTTACCTAGCTTCTCTTGCCTTGTCTTTCTTCTTCCCCTTTCTTTATTCTTGCCCTTTGTCTTCTACTTCTTACTTTTTCTTTTTCCTTCTTCCTTCTCCTTCTCCTTCTCATTTCTTGTAATTCTCCACCAGTTGCTCCTCTTTTTTCCTCCCACTTCTCCTGGTAAGGATAAACTTACTCAAGATGAGAAGGTGAAGGCCTAAGGAAGTGGTAAATGTCATTTCTATAGTCCTGGTTGCTACCCACACACATCCTTAGACACCCAAGGATGTTAACTTTATCCAGGGCCTGAGGAAGACCTGGACCTTATGCTCTTCAGCTCTCAGTCCCCTCAGCCTCCCAGCTCACCCCCTCCCTAACCCCAGGCAAGATCTCCCATTGTCCTGTGCTAATGAGTGTTCACCAGTTAGCTCTGGGGTGGAGGGTAGATATTGAGGAGCCCTGATTTTTAGCGTTTGCTAATTTCTGTGGTGTAATGGCCACTTTCAAGCTACCGGCCTGACATCACTGAATGAGGAACTGGGAAGAGATGCTCACAGTGGACTCTCACAAACCAATCGAACCTGTTCATCACACATTAAAGAGAGCCTCACCAGCTGTGTTCCATATGCAGGACCAGTGCTTTCCCCCATTAGTGCAGATGTTTGGGGGTTAACCACTAATGAGGGAATTACTGTAATTTGAAACACAAGATGTTAGTTCACTTCTTAACAGACTCATTTTTTAGGACAGACATTGTCCTAATTAAAAGCAGCAGTTTATAATTGCTACAACACTACCTTTTAGTTTGATTCAATAAAATTCAGCTGCAAATACTGCCAAAAAAAATTGCAGCCCTTTCAATGATTTGTAAACCCTTTTATATGTGAGTCTGAGCTCAATCAGAATATCACTATAAATTGACAACACTTTTGGATTATAGATATAATAAAGTTTCAGTTAATATTCAGTTAAAATGTAGAATATCATCCAGTCACCCTATCTTTTTTATTTGCATTCTACAGCCTCTCTGGTGGATTTTTATTATTTTTAAGTAGCTTCACATTATATTTTATGATACATTTCCTGCAACAGTTTTGCATACAGATGGAAATGTTGGGAATTTAGTTTAAGGCTGATCTTATTTTTTTTTTATTATTCTGTTATGTGATTGATCTGGTCAGTGAACAAGAAATTCTTCGAGGCCATCCATCACTCCAGGCAGCAGCTGAGCTAAACCTTCTAACTCACTGCTTCCAGTCAGTCATGCAAGATTCGGGTTATAAATATTGAATGTGCAAACAACTGTTTAAATTAGCTGTCCTATCAGTTTTATGCTATTTCAGTAGAAAAGCAAGCTGATATATTGTTTAGTGGCAAGAAGTAGGAGACAGTGAATTTAGTATTATCCTTTCATACGTCATTGAATTCATCCTGTTGGCAAATATTTAAAATAGTTAGATCAAATTAATTCTTGATCCCTTAAGTGAAATTAGAAGTAAGGCAACTGAGCATGTAATTTATGTAGCTTTTTGGGGTTTTATATTCAGCAGTAGCAAGACTGTTAATAATTATAAATGTAGCCATCTGTCATAAACATAGTAGCCAATTGTAAATGCTTAGTTCTGTGAATTTTGTTACCTCTTTGCAATAACAAATAGCTTAATATTTAGAAAATATTTGGGCAGGAAGAAAAGTAGCAACTGGTTTATCCTACCATTCCTGGTAAGCATCTAGAATATTGAACATGTGCAGGTGTTTGTTCTTCTGCTACTTGGATTTGTAACAAGTGTGCCTGCTTTCACTGGTGTTGATATACGCAGTAGATAAAATGCCAACCATTTGTAGTGACTCCTGGGAGCCATTTGGTATGTAATGAATTTAGGTAAAGTTCCAAAATTGCTATCTGTGTTTTAAGTTTACTCCCCAAATTATATTATGCCAGGAACATCCTTTCAAGTAGAAGATGTATCGAAGCCTAAATTATTACTAACACATATGAACTGCTTACCAAAGAGAAAATTGTCTACCTTATAGGCATGCAAGGTGTTTAGTAGCATGTGTCTCTTAGCAGTTGGAGTGCAACCTAACAGAAAAGTTGGGCAATAGTTTATGTTTCTTTTTGTGCCAAACACTGCTCATTGCTTATCCATTTTTCTCTTCTTCCTTTAGCAGAATTTTGGTGAGGGTAGCAGTGAGCCCAGCTAAAGAGACACACCTTCCTAGACTCCCTTGTAGCTGGAGATGGTCACACGCCCTAGTTCTGGCCAATGAAATGCAAGTGGGATTTGCTTGATAGTACCACTTAGCAAAGCTTTTTAAAAGGGACAGACTCATAGGGCTAACTTTTTCTTTATCCCCATGTCATTTGTCACTTTGTTCTTCACTTGCTTTTTGCCTAAACAATTAATATGATGCATGGAGGGACACACACCTTTTGAGACTGAGAGATCTGGCTTGGCTGTAGCCTAGATGCCAGATCTTGAGGCCACTGGAGAGTTCTCTGTTCTCAGTCTTGCCCGTGGCCTTTTGTGCCTTGGGAGATCTTTTTCCCCCTGCTGCCTGACACTCTATAAAGGCCTTGACTTTTTTGGAAAGGTCTCTCCACTCTCCTGGTCACCCCTGGCCTGCGGTAGCTGAAACCCCAGAGTGCTTAGATGAATTTCTCTCTACTTTCCAGTTCCACCCTCTGCATTCTGTGTACCACCCCTAGGACTTGGTGGAGACTCCTGGGAAAAGTTGGTGAGGACAGGCTTGCTTTGGGTGGGGCCTCTCAGAATTCTGAACCCTCCTTCAGCCAACATGCAGCTGTGAAAAGCCAGGCTGTTTTCTCTATCCCCATCCATAGCCCACTCTTTGTCTTCCTTCTGCCCTGCAGAAATAAGAACAGCCATGGGTCTCCCCTTTGCTATGAAGGGCTCATTCACTCTGGAATTTAGTTCATTTAGGTCTTTTTGCATCCTCAGCTCTCTAATTGGTTTTTAAAAACGATGATTTTGTAGTTTATCAGGTTTGTTTTGGTTATTGGGATGAGAGTAAAAGTACTTTGCCACTTTCTATATCCTAACCTCCTCTCTCTCTTCCCTTCCATCCATCCATCCATTCATGGTGTGTGTGTAATGTAGGGATATTTTAAAATATGGTGTCTTGGGTATCATTTCCCTTTCTGTACATCCCCAAATTAACAAAAGGTATTTTCCTATGTCTGTCACAAGTTTCAGCTTTCCTAAGGAAATAAGAGATTCCTTTTACTGAGAACCACATTTGTTTTACCTATTTCAGTGTGTCTACAATATTTTGCAAGTGAGGATTTACTAATTCAGATTGTCTTTTAGGCTTCATCAAATCTAGAAATGAGACTAATCAGTGTTTAAATTTGATTTATTCACAAATAATATAGTTTCTAATGACCACAAAGAAGATTAAAAATCGGATGATGAAAGCATTTAATTACATTAGTATATTGAAATAAAAGCTAGTGATGGATAGTTCTATGACAAAAAAAAGTGGTAGTATGTTCAACATGGTGTTATCAGTATTATTTTGTATCAGTTGAGTTTATCTACAGTGGCTAAAGTGATGTAAAGTGACTGAATACCATCCTGAAGTTTAATTCGTTTACAAATTACATGAAAGCAAAATATAAAAGTTATGAGAGCAAAGTTCCTACATGATACATTTTAGTTTGTTATAGTCGCTCACGAGAGTGGTATTTACCACAGAACATAGCGCTGTGTAAAATGCCTTTGTATTGGTGAGTTTTTTGTTGTTGTTTTGTTTTTTGTGTGTGTGTTGTTGTTTTTTCCAAAACAAACTGCTCCAAGATTCTAAGGCTTAAAAGTATTATGTATTGTTTCTCGAGCATCTGTGAGGTGGGTTGAAGTTGGCTGATCTTGGCTGGGCTTGCCTGGGCAGCTGTGCTTGAAACCATTCCGGGCAGTTGGCCTGCACGTATCCCTTTTGTACTATAACAGAAGGACCCTATCCTCTCCCAGCAGGAGATATAGTAGTGGGGTTGGCCAAGTACCATATGACACACACACTTAAACCCAGTGAAGAAGAGCACACACTGAGTCTAAAACAGGAAGATATTCCTGTACAATGTGTCAAGTTCAGCACAGGCTGTGAGGACTCTCATTATTTCTTGGTAAGGAAGTGTTCCAGGCCCAAGGCCAATTCTTATGCAGCTGAGAGAGGGTTGAAAGACTGAACACATGAATCTGCCTTCCCTAACAGATACATGTCACTAAGAGAACATAGTGGGTCTGTTAAGAGAGTCCCTTCTCTTTTAACTTAAACATACACTATTTTGAAAAGAGCCGTTAGTAATTGGGGGCAATGAAAAGAAAATTAGAAAACCTTCATTGAACTATATTTTGTTTTAATTATAGGCTCCTGTGCTTTCTTCCTGAGGTTAGTTTTACAACTTTCCTGAAATGCTGTACAGTGGTGAAATTAGGATTGACCAATTTTACCATCATCAGGCATAGTCTTTCACTTACATACATTGATTGCTCTATTTTCATATCATGTCTGCAAAATAGAAGCAGATGTTTTCAGACTTTTACCCCAGTAAAATGAGTTTCATCTGTCTTTGCCTAGACTCATTACTATCACAAACACTGTGTCTCTGATATTCTTAACTTGGATCTTTTATGGGGATACCTGTGGATTGCTTTGGCATATATATGACTATTGGTTAAGAAGGCAAAGAATAGTACTATAAATATAACCCAACTATAAAAGCAGTCAATAGCTGGCTATTCTAACTTTCTAAGTATTAATTGTGTCTTATTCTCTTAAATAGATTAGATCACATAATACCTGTAAATATCAACAAATTTCTGACCAATATATCTGTGTAGCAAATCTTCACCTCCTTCTCTCCTATTCATAAATTCTGTAGAATGGTGATACCTGGTTGCCCATACCTATCCATTCTCTCTGCAGGAGAGAGAGAGAGAGAGAGAGAGAGAGAGAGAGAGAGAGAGAGAGAGAGAGAGAGAAAGAGCAAGAGCAAAGTGGGTTGTTAATAATTCATAAAATGAATATTTACTTTCAGGTGATTGAGAGTCTTATCTATAGTACTAGAGGCCTGGTGTATGAAATTCATGCACTGGGAGGGGGTGTCCCTCAGCCCAGCCTGTGCCCTCTCAAAATCTGGGACCCCCCGGGTAGGGTCCCTATGCCTAGCTGGTGATCAGGGCCTATCGGGGCTTTCCTTCCCCCGGTTGCCAGCAGCTGGTCTCACCCCCGCTGCTGCCACTGCCTGCCATCTGTGTGGCGCTGCCCCCCCGCCCCCGCCACCAGTCCACCAGTCACCTCCCTCTGTGGGCGACAGGCGTGGGGTGTGATCGCTTGGCTGGCCCGGGCCTCCCTCTGCAGGGTGATCACTGGCTGGCCCTGCACACCCACCACAGCATCTCCGGCCAGTGGCCTGGGCCTCCCTCTGTGGGACGATCAATCACGGAGCCCCTCATCGATCGCCCCACAAAGGGTGGCCCAGGGCCTCCCTCTGCGGGGTGATCGTGGGGCGATGGCGGGGGGCCCCCCACCAATTGCATCGCACCCGCCTTGGCTGGCCTGGCACCAGTGCATGTCATAGCGTGGTCGTCCAGACTGTTGTTCTGCTGTCTGGTTGTTCAGTTGATTTGCATATTACACTTTTATTATTATAGATTTCTTTATTCTTACACCTCTTTCTATACTGCATTTTTAGTGTGAGTAATCAGTGCATTTTCTGCCCCTTTTGAACTCCAGTAACTTTTGAAATGCTTATAAAATAGGTCTTTTGATTCATCATATAACTACAGGAAAGAACACAGGATTTTCTGTCAGCGATCCTGGGTGTCTTATAGCTTTGTCAGTAGCCAAGACCTTGTGCAAGTGATTTTATTATTTAAGAGCCCCAGTTTCTTTTTGTGTAAAAGGAAAAAATGCCTACTTAATGTGAGTATTAATTTTTATAAGAAAATGCTTTTTAAGCTGTATGAATATTAGTTCTTGTTGTAAGACAGCGATAAGCACTCTCTTTTTCATGTAAACTTTAAGGAACAGCCCAGCCTCTTGGGTAAGGGAGAAAGGTAAAGAAAAATAGGACCAATCCCAATTAATAACAATCCCAAGAATATTGATTTGACACCCTTAACTACTATGCTTGATCACAGCAAGCATATCAGATTTGTGGCTGAGAGTAGGAATAATAGAATGTAAAATTCAGTAGTTCTTTCTGTGGTATTAATTTGTAAGTAACTGTATTATCTTTTTTCCTTATGGTGGTGTCCAGGATACACACCAGTATTTCTTATAATCAAAATTGTAGGATCATCAATGACCTTAATATATAAATTACTAATTATGTTTTAGCATTTTTAATGAGAGTTTAATTAACAGTCAACAATGCCTAACACATGATAGTTGCTCAATAAAATTTATTGAATGAATGAGTGAATGATTTCACATTTAACAAAAATACTTCAACCAGCTTTCTTGCTTAAAGCCATTTTAGTTATATGTAAAGTACATTGTTAGGAAACATTAATTTTTCTCAGTGACTTTTGTATGGAAATTGGAGATGTGGCCTCTGGGTGGGAAGCTGATGTTTATTCAGCACGTGTGTGTGTGTGTGTGTGTGTGTGTGTGTGTGAGAGAGAGAGAGAGAGAGAGAGAGAGAGAGAGAGAGAGAGATACACTCATGTTAGCATATTCTCAGCCACTCGGGAATAAGGAGGTATTTATACTTTTTGTAGGTGATGAAACTGAGATCCTAAGAATATCTTCTGACGGCTTCTCATCAGGTTAACAGAACTGGGACTCCAGCTCAGTTCTGTCAGGTTCTGACAATCCATGCTCTTTTAACTTCATTGTTCTCCCTCCTAGACAAATAGTTAAGATGGTGGCCGATCACATGGCATGTTAGTACACTGCGGGTATTTTTAATGCAAAAGTTAGTCTTGTTTGGTAGTTAACTTTGTATTTAGATGGTTCTCTGCTTTGGAATCCTTTCTTCCCCTCCAGCCGCACTGACTGGCGGAAGCCTGGGGAACCTCTGACTCCTGTGAGAGGAGATAGTCAGGTCAGGTGCTTCCCCTTCCTCCCTGAGGTGCCCCTCATCTCAAGTATTGCCTGGCTGCTTCTCTGCACTTGAGAGATTAGAAAAGACTTTCTCCTTCAAAGGCCAAACCCCCAAAGCACCAGGTTCCACCCTTTTTCTCTGTGGTGTGCCTTTCTGTCCATCTGATGGTCAGGTAGAGGCAATATTCTGGCCCTGTGTTTTTACAGTAATATCAAAGAGTCTTGGAGTAGAAAGTGTCCAGATTCAGTACATCATCAATTATAATTTATTTCTGCTGTGTTAATTATTTTAACAGTGATTTAAATTTTCTGGGTCTCGTTTCCTTTCTTCTGTTTCTACTCAGCAGGCTTCAGCCCTTTGAATTTAGTCTTTTTTTTTCTAACTCTTATTTCTTTAAGATTTAATTTTTTAAGCCTCTTGGAATTAAGAAACTAGGTGAGTTCTTTTCATTCTTTAATTTAAATCCAGATTTCTCTGTTTTTTTTCATCATCAACTTCACAATTCTCTTAATGGGTGATGTCCTTTTATAGCTGAGTTTCTAGTCAGTGCCCTCAATTTTAGTTCAAAATTATGGTATTTTTCATACATTACATTTCATCGAAGCTCCAACTCAGTTGGTGCCTTCTGGACTCTGCCCCAGCTATATGGGTCATCATGTGAGGAGAGCTGAATTTATATACCACCCCTGACCTTGCTTTCTGTGGGATCCTACTTGTCTAACTCCTTGCTGAGGCCCTCATGCCCTCTCCCCACAGATAGTCCACCAGGCATTGTTATTTAGAAAGTTACCTATTTGTTCTTGCTGTGTGTCAGGAAGGGCAAAAGGTGAAATAAGGCATGTGGGCATTTGCAATCCTGTGAGGTTAGGCCTGTTCACCTTCAAAGCTGGGGGTTTGGAGTATATCCTTAAGAGAACTTATTGGCCCTCATGTTCAGTCCTCCAAGCTCAGCGCAGGGCAGCCCTTCCACCTCATACTTGGTTCACTTATTGGTCATATTTCTTCCATGGTGAGATGAGCTTCATGAAGGTAGAGACCATGTTTCATGACCCTTCTGCATTTCCCCACAATGCCTGTGAGCTTGGGGATATCATTAGAGGCTGCCAGAGAGAACATGCAGAGATGAATGAGGAACAGCCCCTGTCTTTGGGCAGCACCTGTCTAGGAGCACTGCCTCTGCTCTAAAGCAGAGATGTTATGCCTGCATCACTGAATCGAGGATTCCAATTTAAGGAGGGAGCAGTATGTGAAGTGGTAAGTGTGTGCTCTAGATAGAGCCAGATTGTCTGGTTTATGTCCTGCCTCGATACTTACTGGCTGTGAAAACTTTGAGCTTCAGCTTTCTCATCTGTGGGGTGGGGTTAATAATAGTACTTATTTCACAGGGTTATTGTGAGGATTAAATGTTAGTGTAGGTGTTGGGCACATAATAATTTCATAAATATTAGGTATTATAAATAACAAGTAACACATATGAAAGCTCCTAGAATTGCCTAGAACAATGCTACTCAAAGTGGCCATCTTCAGTGAGATGAGGAACTTATGTCATGATGTAAATCAACACTCACTTTTTTGAAAAGCTCTTGTTAGGAAAAAAAAGTATGCTTGGTGATAAAGCTGATTTACATCCAGGCTCTGGATGCTTCTGTTCTTTATAGACAGTAACAAACAACTGACAGACCACACCTTTTGTTTCCCTGGCCTAGGGCATAGTAGGTTGTCAGTAAATTTGTTACATATTTTTGCCTGAAAAATCTTTCTACTTAAGGTGTCTACTTAAGTAAATTTCTTACTTAATGAATTTTATAGATTTAAAGTCCTCTGTTTATCACACCTTATATATAGGTTATACTTATTTATAGTCTTTCTGTATCTTCAAAGTTACAGATAGGGCAAATTACAGCCATTTGGGGGGTAAAAACTGACTATTTTTTCAGTAGTGCATAGATAAAGGCAGCCGTATGGGCCATTATGTGAAGCCTAAAATGGGTTTTTCCAGGTAGCAGGAAGACAGAGTGATATCCTCATTTTCTTTTCTCATTATGTTAGCATTTATTTATAAAATATAAAACTAAACACAGTTAATACAGGCGAGATTTTTTTATGTAAATACATTTGGAAACTATGCCTGTTGTTTACAAAAAAATTCAAGTATGGTGTTGTTACCTAGAAAGGAATTAATATTATGTTAGTACTTTTTTTCGAGAAAAAAAACAAACTCATGGGCATAGACAACAGTGCGGTGATTGCCAGCAGGAATTTAGGGTGCGGGGGTGGGGGGAGCAGAAGGTAGAAGAGGATAAAGGATAAATAGTGATGGAAGGAGACTTGACTTGGGGTGATGAACACACAATATAGTGTACAGATGATGTGTTGTGGAATTGTGCACCTGAAACCTGTATAATTTTGTTAACCAGTTTCACGACAATGAATTCAATAAAAAGGAAACAGCACATACACACTCACAAAAGACTTTTTTTTTCGGTTTCATTTATACCAAAGCAATTTAACATGAAATTTATCATTCTGTTAGTCTGGTTTCTCCAGAAAAATGGAACTAATAATACATATTATATAGCACTACAATATTTTTTATGTTACATATTGTATTATACATAAAAAGAGATTTATTATAAGAACTTGGCTCATACATTAGGGCCAGCTGGAGGCCAGGAGAGCCCATGGTGTGGTTCTAGTCTGAGCCCCAAATCTTGAGAACCAGGGGATGGTATAGGCTCCAGTCAGAGTTGCAGTCAGAGTTCAAGTCCAAAGGCAGAAGACCAGTGTCCAAGCTTGAAGATAGGCAGAGAGAATGAATTTTCCCTTCCTGTGCCTTTTGTTCTCTTCAGGCCTTCAACATATTGGAGGAGGCCCACCCACATTGGGGAGGCCAATCTGCTTTACTTGGTCTACAGGTTCAAATGTTAATTTCATCCAGAAACACCCTCATAGACATGCCCAGAATGACTTTAACCAAATATCTGGGCACTCCTTGGCCCAGTCAAGTTGACAGTAAAATTAGCCATCACAGTACTATTAGACACAGTGCCTCCTATGTAAAGGTGAACTTCTTTGATTCCTTGAGGATGGATTTTTTTCATACTTAAATTAATTTCTTAGTCTAGTTTGGGATTTTAATTCCTTATTTTTAAATAAAATTTATTTTATTCTCTTTTTAATTTCTACAAGTAGTATATTTTTATGAGAGGTTAACAGTCATTTCTGCTGCATTATAATTGAAAACTTAAAAGACATATGCCAGTGGTTGTTCTGGAAATTGTCAGTTGCAGGAGAATCCTGTTTCCTAGCTAAAAAGTAGATTTTATAGATTGCAGAGGAAACCTTTGAGTGATGGGGCACAGGAAGACAGGCTGCTTTGTGCAGCTGTATCTCCTGATATCTTCTCTAAATGGCATACTGAGGATGTGCAATGAAGGTGGTAACCCTCTGTCATCCCAGCAAAAAGGGATGCAGGTAGTGCAGCCTGAAGGTTCTCAGGGCATGGAGGAAAACGTTTCAAAAACAGAAAAGGACCATTTGAAAATGCAAAAGAAAATGGATATCCTAGGAATGAATTGGATTATTTTTTCACTGATAATGGTCCTATAATCCTAAGGAACAGTACCATAGCTCCACCTACTGCATGAAGAGGCAAAGAGGCAAAACACTGCAGGTTAAAAAGAACCTGGCTTCCCCCACCCCAGGATTTTTTAAATTTTATTTTATTTTATTTTAATCTTTTGGTTCTTCACCCAGCAAAGTCATTGTAACTATTCTTATTTTTTGCTTCCAGTCATCCTTTCTTTCCTCTTCTTGCCAATTTCATGTTTGAAAGGTTTATGGATATCATTTTAAAAGTTGACATTTCAAAGAAAACGTAATAGGAAATTATAATTTGACTAGAGGCTCAGTGCACAAAATTCATGCAAGGGGCTTGGCCCCCACAGCCCCTCGCAGCCCCTTGCAGTCCCTCGCAGCCCCTCGCAGCCCCTCGCAGCCTCAGCTGGCCCTCACAGCCCTGGCTTCATCTGGAAGGTAGTCTGGACAGTCATTCTGCTGTTTGGTCTAATTAGCATATTAGCTCTTTATTATATGGGATGATTTGGTTGAGGTGTCTGGAAATACATACACATACAGCACAACTTAGATATATGGTGTGCTTGAATAAAATATGCGTGAGAAAGATTAGAGAAGAGGGAAGGAAGGCAGTATCGATATCTGATGAGAAGATGGGGTGGGGGTTTAAAGTCTTGAATTCCCTGACACCAATTTGCTCGGTGCCTTGGGCAAGTTGCTTAACTTTCTTTGTGTGCTGCAGTTTCTCCATTTTAAAAAGGAGGATAATGGCATGCATATGCCTTTTCTATGCCTCATAGAATTCTTATCAGAATGATAGAAGATCAAGTAATGCCCCACTTATCCAGCCTTCATACTTCCAGCCTCAGCCATCTGTAATGAATCTCGGAAGCAGGCAGGGAAAAGGGCTAAGAGCCAGGACAGAACTAGATGCTTTGAGAAATGGCAAAGCCTTTTGACTTGAAATTATGTGTAAAGTAAGCTCAGTGTGCAAAGTCAGCTGTGCATGTGTGCATGTCTGTACGCAATGCGTGTATGTGTGTTTCTTCTCTGAAGTTCTTCCCTCTCTGTAGTAACTTAGGAAAACAGATTTTTTTAAAAAAATGGAAAGATAGAAATTCACCAGGAAGCTAACTGGAGAAGAGATCCCAGAAGTCCAGCAGCATTCTCGAGCCAGAATTGGGAGTAAACAGCTTTCTGTATTTCAGTTAATCACACTGTGCTGGGTCTCTGTTTCAGGGTTTACATGTCTTAGCGGAAGTTTTCTGAATCATGTCTACAATGCTCTCTTACAAAGAAGTTTATGCTGCATTTTAGGAAGAGTTCCATTAAAAATGTCTTTAAAGGGATATGCATCATTTATGTTGAAAATCAATATATATGGACTGCCTCATTTTTTTCCATATTGGTAGACACATTTGGTACTACTTAGATATATTTTGATTTCTTCAATCAAATGGAAAATTACTCCCCCAAAATTTCTTCCTTATGATTTTTAATCTGATTTAAATCACTTTCCAAATCACTTTAAAGACAAAATATAAAGAGTTAGATTCTGGAAAATTGATTTTGAGGGTCAGGAGGTGTGTGTCTTACAAAATAAAAATGTATTTTACATTTATAAAAAATAAATTAAATTTATTTTATTGTATTTAGCCTCTTGTAAAAAAGGCTTTCTTTTAGGGGTAGAACCAAAAACTTAAAAGTTCTGGGTGGATGTTTATATAGATATTTTTTACATACTTTAAATGACTAAGCATTATATTTTCATGCAGTAAGGGTAACACATTTTTTACATATTTCATATTGAAATGCTTTTATATAACACTAGAGGCCCGGTGCACGAATTCGTGCACCAGTGGGGTCCCTCGGCCTGGTCTGCGGGGATCAGACCGAAATTGGCTCTCTGACATCCACTGAGGGGTCCCGGATTGTGAGAGGGCACAAGTCAGGCCAAGGGACCCCATTGGAGTACGATCAGGGCCAGGGAGGGACTGCTGGAGGGCTCCAGGGTGTGTCCAGCCCATCTCGCCCAGTCCCGATCAACCAGACCCCAGCAGCAAGCTAACCTACCAGTTGGAACGTCTGCCCCCTGGTGGTCAGTGCACATCATAACCACTGGTAGAATGATAGAATGAATGTCGGACACTTAGCATATTAGGCTTTTATTATATAGGATTGTCATTAAAATATGTGCTAAATTTATAATAGCAAACTTGAACAAATCCAAAATTATTTATGTATTTATTGTCTGATGGAGGCAGGCAAAAAGTGACAACACTCCCAGTGTTCTTTTCCCATCTGAGATGGGAAAATCCTTTTAGAATTCAATGACGTTGCTATAGATCAGAATTTCTTAAACTATTTGAAGTATCAGATGTTGTTGTTTTTTTGTTTCTTTTATTTTAATCTCCTGTTTGTCTTAGACCAATATATTGTTCAACTAACTGTACATAGTCCCGCTGCATAGTTAGGGCTATTCATGTGTCTTTGACAACCCCTAAATTGGTCTATACCAGTGGTTCTCAACCTTCCTAATGCCGCAACCCTTTAATACAGTTCCTCATGTTGTGGTGACCCCCAATTTCATTGTTACAAATTGAACATAATTAAAGCATAGTGATTAATCACAAAAACAATATGTAATTATATATGTGTTTTCCAATGGTCTTAGGCGACCCCTGTGAAAGGGTCATTCGACCCCTAAAGGGGTCGCGACCCACAGGTTGAGAACCGTTGGTCTATACCCTGCCCAACGAGTCCAGTAATCACTTACTTACTTGAATGTCACAGCAATGTCAAGTTGCTATATAAGTTTCTGAATACTTTTAATTTTGGTCATGAACCAATAACAACTACTTTCAGGCTAGCACCTTGAAGTAGCACTGGATACATTTAGTGCCACACCTACCCAGGAACCAGACTGCCTGGGTTTGGATACTGGCTTAGCCGACCCCAGGGACATCATTTAACCTCGTGGGATAACAATACTAACCCATCTCATAGGGTTGCCATAAGCATTGTGTGAACAAAGTACTTAGTCCCCTAAAACTTAATAACTTAATAGTTTGCTTATTTCATGTTTAACAGCAGTCATATTGTTACTACCAGGTAAATCAGCCAAGTTGAATTTTGAACCTACATGAAACTTTAATATTTTTCCAACTTACCTAGAATACTTGTTTTGAAAGCTAATTTACTTTTAAAGCTTATATTTTCAGCAAATATAGCCCATCTAAGTCAAGGGTATTATTCTGGGGGAGTGTGATTCATGCATTCAATATGAAGGAATGACTCAAACATTAAAGAATATTGAATATTGACTGTTTATTGAACAAGCCTTTTCATATTCAACCTTTAGAGGGCATCATCTGGTTCCTAGGCGGTAAGCAGTTTGTCACTGAGCTTCTGTTGGAAGTCACAGCTGAAGAAATCTGGCTGGAGATGTATATATCTGTTTTCTTGATTACAAAGATGTTATTGTTGGTTTCTTAGCTTGAACTATTTTACTTAGCCTGCAAGACATTTAAGTCTGCATGCTTGGTGCTGTAGAGACTAAAACAAATGTGAGTCCTTTGAGTTATCCATAATGAAATATCATTAATAGTTCTGCATTAGTGATCTGCTATCATCAATGGGGAGTTCTCTACTTTAGTACTAATATTTCTTCTGGCAGAACTGATGAGTATTCATTTCTTACAGAAATAACTATAAATTGTTGAAGATGTATGGGGAACAATTGGATTTTTTACAGTGTAGAACAAAAGGTATAGAAAACATTATAAATGCCTTCCTGTGAAAAGAGACTTATTCAATCTTTTGTTGTGATTGTGTACCTAGAAAACATATATTTAGTGTTTTTTGTTCATTTTTCATTTGATAAATATTTATTAGTGCCCATTATGTACCAAGTACAGTTCTAAGTGCTGAGGATATTTTTAATGATCAAAGTAGAAGTTTATAGGGAGGCAGGAAAGAAAAACACATTTAAAGAACGAATAAAAAATTAAGTTGTGTTATGGAGTAAATAGAGCAATAAGAAGGTACACCGAAAAATCTACTTAAGGAAAAGTGGTGGGGATAGGCACCTCTATGGAAGTAGCATTTGAACTCAGACCCAAAAGGCAAGAAGAGCGGGGAAGGAACATTTCAGCAGGTGGGGAGGCTGTTGTTTGTGCTGTATCTCTTACCAGGCATATCAAAGAACTCATCAGTAGTGGTAGATACTGTGTCTTTTCTCTGGCAGTTTATAACCTGCAGTGGAAGAATACAGAAATGACTGCCCCCCCAAAAGCCATTTCTATTTTCATTTACTGTGCCATTTCTACCTCTTTGGAGTTGTTAATTTCTTCATCAAGTACCACATTTTCCCAGGACCCCTCCAAGAGCTGGTCAGGGCTGCAATTGAGTTCCCAAGGCATTTTCAGAGCCCAAGTGCATTCCATGAGCTCCTGACTTTATTACTTGCTACCCATCAGTACACTCCAGGCACAACTCAGGCATTTAATTCCATTGAGAGTTTTTCTTGATACAAATTACTTTAATTTACTATAATTTTTAATACATTACCCACAGGATTAGATAGTTTTGAAACTCTTGACTAACACCTTTCTCAAAGGTCATAATTCTTTCCATCTGCTATATCTCACACTCCTTGCCTTGTGCTTTGCTAATAGTGAATCAATAAAATTGCTCATTTTTTATTCCCCCCCCTAATGAAGCCATATATGGTATTTATGTTAAAAAATTTGTTTAAAAATCCTACTGTTATTTGAAAATTTCATATATGCTATGAATATGAATTTACTTCCAGTATTGAAAAGTGATAATCTTATGAGGTGTAAACTAAATTTTGATTTATTTCATTGAAAGTATCTGTGCAAGTCAAACATTTCTTTATGTTAATTTTTATAGATCTGTTATGGAATAGAGATTTATCTTATAAAATTTTATCTTCCTTGACTACAGTGAGAACTATCTAGGAAAGTTCATTAATGAATCTTGAAAACGTGGTTATGAGCTACTTACAGAGTCCTCTTTGCATACTAGGATGTGAGTAATGCTTTATCTAGTGAAATTTTAGGAAGAATTAAAAGTATAATCATCATTACCAAATATTCTGAAAACGGCATGTTCTTACTCAGTACTTTGGCTTCTTTGCTATCTAAATTCTATATATTTCCTTTCTTTACATAAGATATGCTACTATTACTATTGCAGATCTAGTGCCAATTTTGGTAGAATGAACTGGATTCTGTGTGTCTTATACATCATCAACTAGATTTTTTAAAACTAATCTCAACTTTATTAGTAGTAAATCTATAAAAGCAAAAAACAAACATATAAATTTTAATTTTTGATTGATTTGGGTGATGAAAAACTCTAAAATGGTCACTGATCTTTTATCCAGGATTTTCCCTTATTTGTGCAGTTTATTGTTAATTTTATATTGCGTCTTGTTAAAATGTAATACACTAATTTAATCTTCTGTTATTTAAGTTAGAAAATTGTTTTTGTAAAAAGCACAGAATGTAAATATTTTATGAATGATTATAGTCTGAAAAGTTTAGTACAATTCAGGGTAGAAGATGTCATAAAATTTAGAACTATGGGTATTGATGTTCTCTTGGCAAATTATTATTTTTTCTTTAGGCTTCTAGTATTTGTAAAATAATATCTTTCTAAAATGGGAAGTACTTTTAAAATAGCAAATAATGAATTAGGAAAAGACTAGAGGTAGAAAATATTTAGAAGTAATGAAGACTCAATATTATACATTTATATTTTTCTTTTAGGACCAACTGAATGTACAGAATATAATAGTAAATAATGGAATACAATGGTTCTCAACTCTAGTATATAATAAAAATCTGTCAAGCTTTTTATTTGTGTTTGAGTGTGTGAAATATGTGATAGTCTCGGATTCCTCAACATTAGCAGGTTGCTCAATAACTGAATTTAGCTCTATTACTAACTCCCTTGAGTTAGGGTAGAGACTCAGTCCTATAAGACTGTCCCAACTTCTGACGCTAACTGCATTAGTGTGCCCAGGCTAGCCATAATTCTGACCAACCAGCTATAAATTTGAGGTTTCCATGACTGCTCTTGAGGTTCAGTAATTGCTGAAACGAATCACAGAACTCAGGAAAGAAAGTGCTATGTTCTTACTGGTTTATTATGAAGGATACAACTCGGGAACAGCCAAGTGGAATAGATGCATAGGGCAAGGTATGGAGTAATGGGATGCAGATCTTCCAAGCCCTCTGAGGGCACACCTTGATGTGTTCACCAACCCGGAAGCTCTCTGAACCTCGTTGTTTAGGAGTTATTACGAAAGTTCCATTAAGTGGGCACATTTGATTAAATCCTTGGCCATTGGTGGTTGAAAATCCCAACCTTTTCATCACCTGGTTGATTCTTCTGGCAACCAGTTTCCATCTTGAAGTATCTAGAGATCCACCAACAGTTACCTTATTAGAATAAACTCAGATAAGATTGAAAGGTGTGTGTTATAAGTAACAGCAAAAAATGCTTCTATCACTTCTATTACTCAGGAAAATTCCAAGGGTTTAGGAGCTCTGTGTCAGGAACCAAGGACAAAGACTAAATAGATTTTTCACAGTATACCAAGGGTAGTCATTGGGATTGTTTCCAAATATTATAGTTTCCCTCCAGACATATAGTACAATTTCACCTTCTCACCCCTTAGGTTGGCCATATGACTTGCTTTAGCCAGTAAAGATGAGCAGAAGTGACATTGTCACTTTAGGAGAAAGCTTTAGAAATTAGTGTACCAGTCACCATATTCCCACCTCAGTGCCCTGGTGATTATGGAAGAATGTATCATTCTGAGTCCCTAAGTTCTTGAGATGACCACTGTTGATCATCATATATGATAATTTTATATATTGCTAAATTCAGTTTTCTAGTCTTTATTTAAGACTTTTAGATATATGCTCATTAATTACCAGTAGATTAACATATACTTTTATTTTCAGCCTTGTATGGTTTTATTAACAAGGTTATATTTGATAAATTAAGTTGGGAAGCTTTTACTCTTTGTGTCATCTCAATCTATACTGAGTACCGTAAAGATTTGATATAATTTGTCTTTAAGACATCTGGACCTGGTGCTTTTTGGTGGGTTGACTTTGACGATTGATACCAATTATTTAATGGTTATAGGTATTTTTAGGTTTCATTTTTTTCTTGAGTTATTTTTAATAATTATATTATTCTAGAAAAATGGCACTTTGTTTCGTATTTTATACCATAGTTATAAATATGAGTTTATGTAGATATTATATATAGAAGTATACATAGTTTTGTGTTCTCTACTGTATCTGTTTAATATTTAATATTTTTATTTCTGATATAGTATACTTTATTAATTAATCTTTCATGAAATTTTGTATGTCATTGGTCTCTTCAAAGAATTATATTTTTGCCTTAGTTGATACTCTAAAGTTTCTATTTTGATCATTCTTTTAATTTTTACCTTCTTCCTAATTTTGTATGCTATTTTTCTAACATTTTGAGTTGAATATTTAACTCAAGAAGATTAACCTTACTTTTTGAACAGGCAATTTAAGGCTATACATTTAGATGCATATAAAATTTTTATACATAGCACTTGATATTAACCTTGGCTTGTTTGGATGTTATATGTTCCATTCCTGTTCTTTTAGTGGTTACCTTTAAATTTATAACATTCATATTTACCTTAACAAAGTTGAAAATAAAGAGTGTGTCCCCTTAGAAAACAAGCATCTTAGAAAGCTGTAACTCCAGTGGTACCCATTCATCTCCTTGTTTCTTCCTTTATCTCTCCATTTTTGGTAATTTCCTCAGATCACTAATTCCTTAGCTGTAGCTTATATGGTGTTTTGCCTATCTCTTTTTTTTTTTTTATGAAAAAAAAGTAATTTCAAGAATCCTATTTGGTTCCTTTCTTTTTCTTTTTTAAAATTTTTATTGATTTCTAGAGAAAGAAAAAACATCTAATGCATTCACACACACACACAAACACGTACACATATTAGGCTCTGATCCTGATAGTATTTATTTATACTATGTGTTAAGTTGCTGAGAGGAAAACTAGGAGTCAAGATAGGAGGCTGTTGTAGCCAGGCAGGCCAGTGATGATGGATGGATGTGAAGAGGACGAAGTGGGTTTCAGCAGTGGGGACTTTTAAGAGAACATCTCAGGGTTAGTATAAACAGAGAACAGGAAGGGTGATAAGATACCAAGATTTATAGAGCAGTGACACTATATTAGGCATTTTGCTTTAATGCTCACAACTCCATAAGTGATAATTCATAGATGAGAAAACAGGTTCAGAAGTTTATGAACAGCCCAGCGTCACACCTATGGAGCTGTAACCCAGGGCTGTCTGGCTCCCAAGCCCATTTTCTACACTCTGTAGGGAATGTTTTTTAATATTTTTTGCCTCATGTTGTAGTTTTCTACAGTGAAATGATGAGCAATTCAAGAGTCTCTAAATAACTATAATCTGAAGCTTCAGATTACTTCTCAACTGTAAACTAATTAAATCTTGCAAGGCCGGCCACTCTAAAGTTGAAAAAGGACTTGGCCTCTCTGTGTCTACTTCTGTCTTTTCAGTGTGAATATTCTGCCCCTCCCCCCCCCCCCCCCCCCCGCACCTGCACTTTCTGTTCGTCAACATGTGGTTTGTGGGGCTGGGCGGCAAGAGTAATAATTTTTCCCACACTCTCTGGTGAAGTTTATCAGAAACTCATTCGGAAGCTGTACTCTCATCACTAAGCTAATTCACAGTGATCACTCAGGGATGTCTGACAAATATAGTGTCACCATAAATTGAAGAAATAGGAAGCCAGTAACAGTTATTGCTGGGTTATTGCAGAAGTTCTTCTGGGCTTTCCAAAAGAAAGGTTTTGTTTAAGTAAAGAAGAACCGATTATAATAAGCAGGATGGAATACTACCACCAACTTCTCCTGCCACCTGGATTCTTCATTTCCTTCCCAACCAAATTCCCAAGCATTCTTTCCATTTTTCCCTTAAACACCAATGATAGGAACCGTGGGAACACTGAGAGGCATTTTTGAGGTTCAGAAGTAGCTCAAGCCTACCCCTGAAAGCATGCCCTACTCATAGGCTAAATTAGAATTTCTGGGTCAAAGGTGAAGAGAGTATATAGTCTAGTGGTTTAGAGCAGTGGTCGCCAGCCTTTCGGACCTCACGGACCAGCAGTGCTCTGCGGACCACCGGTTGGCAACTGCTGTTCCAACGGTTTCCTTAAAGGACAGATGCTAGAGCCAGATTGGCTGGATATGAATCCTGGTTCTGACACTCACCAGCTATGTAATCCTATGTAATCTGCATGCCTCAATTTCTTCATCTTTAATGTGGGAATAATAAGATACAGCTCAGGGGGATGTTTGAAGATGAAACAATATATGAAAAGAACTTAGAACAGTGCCTGGAACAGAGTAAGCCCTATATAAGTGTTTATTTTTTGTTACTATCATTCCTGATAGTTATAAGCAATAACTTCTCTTTCGGTGTGTTATGGTGATTATTATTAAACTTATCTCCAGTAAACAAATTTTTGAGTAGAATAATAATAGACAATCTCCTGTATTGCTTACCCATTGTGGTGTTTTGCTCTGGTTTTATCGTGTAAATCTTTCAAATAGAAAAGATTTAAAACTGAGCCATAAGTTCTAAAACTGTTGTCTAAATGAATATTGTTTTACTTTTTTTAAAAAAAATTTCTTTGTTAAATTGAAGACAGTTTAGTGCGCCCACATTCCTTCTGGTTCAAGTAATCTATAGAAAATAAAATGACAAGCAAGGTGGGATTACCCAGATTTATGACTGGCACAGGAAAGTTGCGAACAGTTTCCATGTGGCAGGTGTAGCTATTTTAATGGAAGTACCAGACTGGCCCATAAACCCACCCAGTTGCTGCACCATTCCACAGATGGCCACTTAACAAGTTAATGTCACTAAAACGGTTCTAGTCAAAAATCTTTAAACAAACTGCAGTGACTTGTGAGCTATCTGAAATACCATCATTAGCCTAATGGCCCATGGTCAGAACAGTTTTCTTCAAATGTTTTTCCTCCCTCTGGCTTTCCTTTTTCTGTTTGAAACTTCTTTCATCTATATATTCTTAATACCACTAATCAGGGTTAAGTTTCATTCATATTATTTAGCTTCCACTAGATTACCTTACCTTGATTTGAGAAACATCCTGTCTTCTAATCTCATCCTTTGTGAATTGATTTTATTAGCTTTTAGGGTAACCTTATCTTCAAGTTCTGAGGGCTACTTGATTGTGGAAGGAGGGCAACTTGACCAAGGGATTAACCGTAAATACAAAGGCTCAGTGGTGAGCGTCCTGTGGCATTGAATTTAAGAAGGAATGTATACATGTAGCAAGTCCTTAGGTAAGGCACAGCCTGTTGTATACTAGTAATGTACCATGCTTTCAGCTATGGTAATGGTAGCATGGGTAAGTATATCACAAAAGAACCACATGTCTGAAAGATTAACATGGTGGTATGCCGGCAGGCTAAATAGCCATCTCAGACAGTGGATAAAGAAAACTGGAATTTATTGAAGTAGAGGGGATGGGAGATGGTATATTCAAAGGGAAGGGCTGCACAGCACTAAGCCAAGGGGACATTGGGTCGATGATGGCAGCCCCCAGGAGCTTGAGTTTCATCCTTATATGCAGTCACTAGCGGGAAGCTCTTGTCATCAGTGGGTCTGGGGTCTGAGTTGGTGGGCTTAGAATGTGGATGGAATGCAGATGTGCGCGACCAGGTGTCTTTGGGATAGTTTCAATTCCTTATATGGCCTGATTCCTGGTGTCCAGCAACTTTTTCCTGGTCTTTGTCCTCCTGTGGGGGGGAAGCTTACAAATGGCCCTTAAGGATTATATTGCCCTATAGTCCTAAAAACATCCTTGCTGATGTTCATGGCAGACAAAGTTAATGGATCATCGCAGATGATCACTCCCAGTCATTTGCTGTCAGAACTTAAGATGAAACCTATTTGCCGTCCAGGATATGACTTTTGTGAAAGACAAAGTTTTTTTTTTCAAATGGATTTTTCTTAAATTGATTCTCCATAAAGAAAGAAAAAAAAAAACTGAGGACAAAACATTACATCTCAGCTTCATGATTTCTCTAGGGAGGAAATATAATATGGTTCAGAATACCAGACATCTCAACAAGCCTTTGGCAAGTGCTAGATTCAGTCAGTTCGTAGTTGAATTTTCTGACAAGTGCCTAAAGTGCTGAAATTCAGTGCTGCTGCTTAAGGTGGGATCAATATACTGCAGACACCAGACTGGAAGTAGAGTTGACATTCTGTTATCGAAGTTCAGAATCTGAATTTCATGCTTTCCTTTTCTGTAAAGGTTATTAATAGGTTGGCTCATTTCTCAGGAGTTTTGATTTGCTCTAGCATTTGGATAAATACTTTGTTATAACCTCAAAATCCTGGAATATGAACAAACTCTAGTGAATAACATCAAGCACATAGATGGCCTATTTAGACTATGCCAAACACTTTACATACATTATCACCTTTTATCCTCATAGCAATTCTACAATGTAGAGAGCCTACTTGTATTCCTAGGTTGAGAAGAGGGAGCCCTCTAAGTTGCCCAAGATACTACCTTAACTAATAAGTGGAAGAACCATGACGTGTCCTGGCAGTTTGACTGCAAAGCCTGCTCTCTTAACTCCCACAATGCTCCTCCTCCACTCGAATTGCAGGCTTTGTAATTCTCCTTATTTGACTGATCATATCATCTGGTCCTGTCTCTGGCTCCAAAGAAGCAAGGCCTTTGGTCATGCTGGACCTTGTTGAAGGTAACTTCTAGAACAGGGGTCGGCAAACTTTTTGACTCGAGGGCCACAATGGGTTCTTAAACTGGACCGGAGGGCCGGAACAAAAGCATGGATGGAGTGTTTGTGTGAACTAATATAAATTCAAAGTAAACATCATTACATAAAAAGGTACGGTCTTTTTTTTTTTAGTTTTATTCATTTCAAACGGGCCGCGGGCCGTAGTTTGCCCACGGCTGTTCTAGAACCATAGCCCTGAGGTTAAAGTTTCTGGTGAATCATAGCTTCAACTACAACCACTGAGATAACAGAGAACCCTCATTAAAGTTGGGCTTGAAGAATATACCAAGAATACTCCAGAGCCTGGGATTAGAGTGGCTATTTCTGAATTTAGCCAAGAAGAGGAAGGGATTAAAGAGAACTAAAAGCCAGAGGGGTGATTTCCCAGTGAAGTTAGCCATGTTTCTCAAAATGTGGTCTTTGGACCACCTGCATTAGAAGTGCTAGGAAGTCCCAAGTCCCCCATATTGCTTTAACAAACTAAGACTTTTCTTCACACTTCTACATTTAGAGAGTTATCAACTATGAGACAATTAGATTGCTTTAATTGAGATTTGCAGCCTGAGGAAATAGAAACAGGGTAAAGCCATTGGCTTCTGAAGCTTAGAAAGAAGCTGGGAAGTATGAAGGTCAGGGGCAAGAGGATATGGGAATGCAGGGGAGTGGGGGAGTGTGAGGATGCTGATGAAGCTGCCGTGTGGGTTTTTTGTGGGGGGAGGTGGTATCTCCCTGATGTACCCCAGAACAAAGAGTTAGCTGTGCAGACATCTCCAGACCCTTTCCTCTTGGGTTCCACTTACTCTAGGAAAGGAGCACCCATGCCTTTCCTCCCTCGGTTCCTAGAAGAGGGGGCTGGGGTTTCCCCGGACAAAATTGCTTTTGGTGACAGGTCACTCTCCTCTCTTTGCATCCACCTTCTCACACTTCTTTCAGGCTCTTATGCTGATTTCTGGCCTTGGCTCCATGGGGGAGTGGGGAGAAACAACAAGATGGAGCACAGCACGGGCAGCTCCTCCGTGCCAAGTGGAGCTGGTTTCACACGGTCTTCTCTGGTGTTCAGATCTGCTGCCACTTTTCATCCCACGTCCCTTTTTTGTCTTTACCACCCAAATACCAGACAAGAAGCTATAAGGACTAACCTATGCCCACAATTTTATACCTAAGCCCTGCCACGTTACCATGTAAGCCCTCGATGTTTGTTTTCAGAAGTGCCGTTGGTGACACAGGATACCCACGAGGCCAATATACAAACTATGAGCACACTGGTTTCTTGGCTGCTGTCGGGGCTTACCCAGTGTTTGCTAGGGTGGCTGGTATTTTCTTTCAGAAGTTACTCTGTGTTTAATGATTGCTGTTTCTTATGAAAAACATTTGCTTCAGTTGTTGTACCTCCTTTAATTCTGACCCTCAGCCTTCATACACCCACATGGGAGTTTCTAACTAAGATAAATTGTTTAGGTATTTTGGTCCAATTTAAGTGTCAAATAAAGGACAGCAAGGGTTTGGTTGCGAATAGGAATAATAAAGAGGCTAGCCTTCTGTTTTCACAAGAGCCTTGCAGGTTAGGTATTAGCCACATTTTATCGATGAAGAAACTAATGTCCTGACAAATGACTTGCTCAGGTTTCACAGACAAGAAGTGTTAAAACCAGGATTTCAAGCCAAGTCGGCCACACCCGTGGCCTGTGGTCACTCCAGTTGCTCTGGTGACTAAAGTATTGGTCCTAATCACATGATAGCTCTCTGCTGCTGCTGTTCTTGCTCCCTCACAGGGCAATGCTGCCATTGGGCCTGCTCGTGGCCACATTCTTTCTCATCCACTTTTTAGCCCTCAGCTTTTCCTGGATGAGCCTGTGGACTGAAGGGTCCCAGGTTTGATCCCGGTCAAGGGCATGTACTTTGGTTGCGGGCACATACCCAGTGGGGAGTGTGCAGGAGGCAGCTGATCGATGTTTCTAACTCTCTATCCCTCTCCCTTTCCTCTCTGTAAAAAATCAATAAAATATATTTTTTTAAAACTAGCATGGTGTATATGTGAAGCCAACGGTTGCTTTTTGCAGACTGTTCTTGCCATCCTCTGAAATCTGGAATCAGCTGATGCTCCTCTCAGAGGAGACTAGAGAAGTGCCTGGATTTTTAAGTTTACAGTCGTGTGGAAGTGTCGTCACCACTCTAGATTGTGCTTCGCAGTTGTCATCTTACCACATATAAAAAATGTTATCTACAGTCAAATGTCCCTATATTCAAAGCTCCTCCATGTTCCTTTGTTTCCTTTCTTCCATTAAAAGAAAAAATATGTTGAAATGATTAATATTTTAGTACTAAGAGCATCACAGAAAAAAATGGGTGAATTTATGCTATTGCTATAGAAACAGCAGTAAGAGAAATGAGCATAAACCTTGCTTTTAAATGATTCAATTATTCCATTTTAGACCATTGGTGCAATAATAGACATTCTCCTTTTAAGTAAACAAGGAATGGAACATCTACCAATATGGATTTTTACTTTACATGAAGACTTTATTTTAACCTAAAACATGCCATATAGGGTTTTCTTAAATGCTAATTCTGTTCAGAATTCATGCAGATGTTTCTGTGAATATATTGTGTCTAGGCACAGTCTTCATGATTGTGCTATATATTTGTCCAACATTCATTCAGTTAATATTTACTGAGCACTTCCTGTGTAGCAGCAATCTGTTGGAAATATTCCCCCTGTCCTCATTCTGGGGGAGAGGACAGAAAAAAAAATCAAGTAAATAAAATACTTAAACTTTGGTGAGTATTCTGAAGGAAACAGGCAAAGGATTAACCAAGGAGATACCTACTCCTAGATAAGGATATTTAAATTAAGGAAGATGAATAACTAGCCATTTGAAGAGTAAAAGGAAGAGGACACCCACAGAAAGAAAAGGCCTGTGCAAATTCCTGTTACAAGAACACACCAAGTGTGAAACTGAGAGCAGGAAGGAAGAGGTACCGTGACATGAAGGAGAGTGTTGTGTGTGCGGATTAACCCCTCTTCCACCACTCCTGGTCCGTGCACTGCCTTCTCAGGCTCCTTTGACCTAAAAGCTTCCCAGCCAATGGGAGGTGCCAGCAGATCAGAGGGCAGGAAGAGAGAAGTCAGTGTATTCCTTCCCTTTCTTTCTGCCAATAGTCCCTCCTATGAATATCTACTAGTAGTTGCTCTGGCTCCAGTCCTCCCCCTGTAAACCTAGGAATGGTAATAGCTGCCCACTTTTGTTATTTTTGTTATTTCCTTTGTTCGTTTCCTCAACCCCCACACCTCCATAAGGAGTTATTTCATGACAGTCTTTACATTTGTAGCATGTGGAGTGAATTCTGTTTCCTTGGACATCCCTGACTAGAAAGTCTGGTGAGTGAAGCAGGGTAATTTAGAGACCTGGTAAGCTAGGAATTTAGATGATCTTCTTGGAGCAGCTTGAAGTCACTGAAATATGATCCCCATTTAAGATGTTCACTCTGGCTGCTCTTGAGGATATTGACTGGGGGAAGGGAGGAGTAAAGAATGGGAGCAGTGAGACCAGCTGGAAGGCTGGGCAGGTAAGAAAGGTGATGCTTGGGCCAGCCTGGTAGCATAGAGATGGATAAATGAGTGAATTCAACGTGAAAGTGAAAAGAGGGCATATGAATTAAGAGTGACTCTTAGATTTCTGGTTTGAGCCACTGGGAAAGGGTGATGATTGGGACTTAGGGCTCTTGCCTTGATGGGTTTCATAGAAAATATCTGCTATATCCAGGAAAAGGTTCAAGTAAGTAGATTGAACTGTCAACATAAAGATAACATTTAAAATCAGAGTTGGGAATGCAAATAATCCTCTAGGAAAAGAATGTTTAAAAGCAGTAGAAAAGAGAAGGCAGGAAAACAGTAGAAAAACAATAGAAAAAGTCTTTGGAGCTATTTGAAGGCACATTTTAATTCTTCCCAAAATATTGCTTTAATAATATATAAATCCAGCTGTAGAGGAGAGAAAAATGAAAATAATGAGTGCTTCAGAAATCAAATGTGAAAATGCTAAGTGTTATACTTCTCCCCATAATATAAGCTTGATATATTTTTAAAGAGCAATAATTCTTTGCCTTCTAGGAACACTGCCTTATTTCTGCTTTGACAATTGGCACAAATACAGCTCACGTGGCCACTTTAGCCTTGTGCTGGAAACTTGTGAATTGACTATAGAACTAAATGAGTTAATTTGCCTCCTCATCTCAAGCTCTTATTTCTAACCAACAGGATTATGCTCAGGTGGTGAATTCTGCATATTGTCTAACTTAATTGGGAAATGTGTTTACATTGATAAGCTTCCAGCCTAATTCAATTGAAGGAAAGCTTTCTACTTTCACCTTAATTTACCAGAATTTTTAAAAATATTAAAGAATGTATGAAAATGGCACCAATGTGTTACCAGTAATGCAATCCATAATAACTGAATCCATTTGCCGTTTACTTCAGAGTGATCATCAGGATCTGCAATAACACATTTCTTGGTGTTCTTTGGGTCCTCTACAAAGGATCATCCTCTGACTCCAGAGACTTATAGATTTTATCATATGGCCTTCCAGATTGTGTGTCACAGCATTGGACTGTCGTCTGTAGCATCCATTAGAATGTTATTGACAAAATGTCCACTTCCATTGAACTTAGCACTCTATAAGCCACTATAAGTAAATTGTGGTGCTCTTACCTCGAAGGATAGTCTATTGATTCGCCACATGACTCTCGGCCTAGCAGAATGACCCTAGCTATAGTTCCCTTGAGGCACTGGAAAATGTCGCATAATGTCTTTTTTGAGGTTCCCTGAAGTAAATAATTTTTTAAATATTCTTTTTTGTGTATTGTTGTTTGTGTAGAATATTTCAAATAGTTAACCACTAATCACTTCTTTGTACTTATAGGCTTAAATGCTTCTATTTATAAATTATATTACATAATAAAAGCAATCCATGCACATAATAAGAAAATTTGGAGTCATTCTCCAAAGGTAACTGCTTTTAATAGTTTGTGAATCCCTACAGAGATTGGGTGTGTAGGAGTGTGTATGTGTATATTACAATCCTTTTTCCCACAAATAGAATCATACTATTCATACTGTTTGGAAATTTGTTTGGTGTGGTGACAGTGGGGCTTTCTACTAGAGATTGTTCTTTTAAAGTAAGCAGTTTATACCCATCTTGGAAATATTTCCATATAACTACATATTAATCTGCCTCCTTTTTTGAATAGCTGCCATATGTATCATTGCATGTTTATAGCATAGGATACTTATCCCTAGATTGACCCTTCTGATGGACCTCTCAGTTTTCCTGTTTTTTGGTTTTTGTATTAATGTTATAATGAATATCCATGTAAGTGTATCTTTATGTACTTGTGAAATCTCCTGCATTTAAAGATATGTGATATTTTCATGTAAAAATAGAATAGGAAATAATACTTAAGGAGTCAGAACTGTCTACAGCTGTAGTGATACATTTAGGTGAGCAGAGGTGAGGGAGGTGAGAAAATCTAAAGAGTGCAATGTTGGAGGTGTTCAAGGACATCTGATGGATTTCCCCAATGTTGGTTACTGTCAAATTTTCACTGACAGGCAACTTACAGCAAATTTTTAAAAAAGTTTTCAGACTTTAAATAATTGGGAAACCCCAAGTATTTTATATTGATACTTGAACATTTTAACTGATTTTTTAAAAATGTACTTTTTGTGGTACATCTTATTCATTATGGTCTTCAGAAAGTGATAATTTATGATGGTGTTATTCAGTTGAACAGAATAGTCAATTAACTGGAAAAGGCAATGCTCTAACCCTGTGTATAAACAAAAGAGTACAGTGCCTGGTAATGTATTTCCTAAAAGGCAGGTGAATTCATTGGCAATTTATGGAAAAGTGTCATTTGGGGGGGTTAGGAGAGTGTGTTAGGTATGAGAGTTCCTTAATTTGAATTCTCCATTCTATGTTAGAGATTGTTATCTTTTAAAGTAAGCAGTTTATACCCAAACTGAGAGAGGCAAGTGTTGCTTGAAAACAGATGATCTTGAAGAAAGAGAAACCTAATTAATTAGAGATAACAAATCCATTAAAAGCATACATCTGGAAGAGCAATACCCTATATTTATAAAGCACTTCACAGTTTCTAAAGTATTTTCGTGATCATTTTCTCAGCACAATGAACTAATAGATGTTATTGTCCCCAATTTATAGGTGAAGAAATTGAGACTCCAGAAGGTTGACTCTAGTTCCTGTAACCTTTTAATAATAAAGATGTAAATATTACTGCATTTGTTTCTTATGGCTGCCATGAAAAATTGCCACAAACTAGATGGCTTCCACAACAGAAATTTATTGTCTCACAGCTGGAAGCTAAAAATCCCAAACCAGGGTGTCAGCAGGGTTTTCTTTTAAAAGCACTGAACAAGAATCTGTACCATGCCTCTCTCTCCTAGCTTCTGGCAGTCGCCAGCAGTCTGTGGCATTTCTTAGCTTATAGATGCATCACTCCAATTTCTGTGTCTATTGCCACATGGCATCCTCTCCCTATCTCTAATTTTTCCTCTTTTTATGAAGACACCAATCATTCACTCAATGTCATGTTTTCAGTGTTTATTCACATTGTAGCGTGTGTCTGTGATTTATTGTTTTTGTGCATGAATAATAATTCATTGTATGGATTTTTTTATTTATTCATATTTTGTTTATTCACTTATCAGTTGATGGGCATTTGGATTGTTTTCACTTTTTTGACTATTAATAATGCTGCTTTAAACATTCATGTGCAAATTTTTGTGTGGACGTGTTTTCAGTCCTCTTGGGTGTATACTTAAGAGTGAAATTGCTGGGTCATATGGAATTTAACTTTTGAGGGACTACAAAACTGTTTCAAAATGGCTGTACAACTTTTATATTCCCACCAACAATATCATCCTCAGCAACACGTGTTATTAGTCTTTTTTATTATACCCATTCTAGAGCTAGTTGGTATGACGTGGTATTTTACGGTTTTGATTTGCATTTCCCTATTGACTAATAATGTTGGGCATCTTTTCATTTGCTTATTGTCCATTTAAACATTTTCTTTGGAGAAATTTCTATTCAAATTCTTTGCCCATTTATAATTGGATGATTTCTTTTTATTGTTGAGTTGAGAGTATCCTTTGATGGACAAAAGTTTTAAATTTTTATGAAGTCCAGTTTATCTGTTTTTTTTCTTTTGTTGCTAAGAAACCATTACCTAACCCAAGGGCATGAGATTTTTACCTATGTTTCTAAAGAGATTTTAAATTTTAGCTCTTACATCTAAATCTTTGATTCATATTGAGTTGGTGATAAAATAACAACTTCACAACATGGGAGAAGGGAATTTCCTCAACTTGACAAAAAGCATCTATAAAAACAGCTATTATGCTTAATAGTATAAGACCATGCCAATATACAAAATCAATTACTACCAGCAAAGAGGAATCTGAAAATGAAGTTAAGGAAACAATTCTATTTATTCATGATAACATCAAAAAGAATAAAATGCTTAGGGATGACTCACAAAAACAGTGCAATGTTTATATACTGAAAATTATAAAACAAATGGAGAGCCATTCTATTGGAAGATTCAATGTTAAATTGGCATTTTTCCCCAGTTCTAAAAATTCACCAGTGGGTGGTAGTTTTTTTGTAGAAATTGATGAACTAATTTTAAAATTTATATGGAAATTCACAGGTGTAGTAAAACAGTTTCTAAAAGAAGAATAAAAGGGAGAAGACTTAAATTTACTGATTTCAAGATTTACTACAAAGCTGCAATAATAAGATAGCATGGTACTGGAATGAGGAAGGTAGATCAATGGAGGAGCATGCAGAATTGAGAAATAAAACCTTATACTTATGATTAGATGATATTTTACAAAAATGCTAAGACAATTTAATGGTTAAAAGAATAGTCTTTTCAAGAAACAGTTCTGGTGGGACATTTGGATATCCAAATGCAAAGATAATAATTTACACCTTACCTCACACCATATACAAAAATTAGCTCAAAGTTTAATGTAGCTCTAAAAGTAAGTTAAAAGTATAAAACTTCTAGAAGAAAATAGAAGGAAATCTTTATGACTCTGGTGGGTTAGGCAACACATTTGTAGATAAGACAACAAAAAGGATAAATTGGACTTCATAAAAATTAAAAGGTTTTTCTTGTCAAAAGACACCATTAAGTAAATGAAGGTAAGTCACAGACTGGTGAAAATATTTGCAAATAATATATATGATAAAGTTCTTGTATCCAGAATATAAAATGAATTCTTCCTGTTCATTAATAAGAAAATGTATCACACAATTCAAAACTTGGTAAAAGATTTAAATAAGCGTATCATAAAAGAAGATGGACAAATGGCTTAATGATAATCTCAACATAATCTGTCATTTGCAAAATGCAAATTGAAGCCACAATGCGATACTACCTCATACTCACCATAATGTCTGTCTTCCTGGGTATATACCTAAGAAACATGAAAACAGTATGTCCACACACACAGCTGAGCATGAGTGTTCTTAGTCCCATTATTTAGATTGGCCAAACCTAGAGACAATTTACAGCTCAACTGGTAAAATGGATAAACAAAATGAGGCATATCCATGTATTGGAATACTATTCCGTAGTAAAAAGTAATATGTGCTACAATATGGATGAATTCCAAAAACATTATGCTAAGTGAAAGAAGTCAGATGCAAAACACTTTGTATTTTTATTCCATTTATATCCAGAAAAGGAAAATATTTAGAGCCCAAAACCAGATTAGTGATAGCTTGGGGTTGGGGTAAGCGTATGATTGACAGCAAACAGCCATGAGGGATTTTGGTGGGGGGGAGAGGGGAGGTGGTTGTTGGGAATGGAATGTTCATCAACTGAATGTTGGTGATTTTTGCATAACTCCTTAAATATTCAAGTGTACACTAGAATGGTATTTATGGAATGTAAATTATACCTCATTAAAGCTGTTTTTAGAAAGGGAATCAGATGGTATTCAGGGAAGATTCCAAAGCACCAGGTATTAATTTAAAAGCATTTGTGAAATATGTATTGTAATGAATGTTAAATATTTTTAAAAGGACTACATTGTGTTTTAATAAGTATCTGAAAGCATCTTAGGTTCAGAATTACTAATATTCTTTAGTAAGAATAAAAGGATATTAAATGAATTTAAACTTCAGCCAAAGGGATCCAGGAAAAACTAAAGGAATAAAATTTTCTTTGATGATTGTTAAGCATAGGAATTAATGTGGAAGGGAGACCTTATGCATGGAACCTCTTTTATATATATGATTTTAAATTTCAGTATACAGCTATAGTAGCTCTACACCCAAACATCATTGCATATATTTAAATATACTACTTTGTAAATTCACTCTTCCTTGTAATTATACTGACAGTTATTTGGTAGCATCACTGAAAATGTGCATTCAAATTTGTGTGTGTGTGTTTTTTTAAGTTATGATAAGAAAAATAAATACCATTTTGGCTTTAGGAACAAATGATTCCAGTTAATGAATCAAATCATTAGAAGTCTGACATCAGTTTTGCAAGTTCATTCTAATCTGAAATGAACATTCACAAATGGTTGTAAATGATTGTACATACAGAAGGAAAGTAAATAGGTAATCTGAACAAATGAGGTTATCTGTACTCTTGGGTGGCTGTCACCATTTACTCAAATACTCACTGAGGTTGCCATTGTGAAAAATTGTCAATCAAAGATGAAGATATAAAAGTGAATTGAAAATTGAATTGAAAAGTAATTTTACTTTCAAATGGTTTGCAAATGTAGATGTTAAGTTTGGAGTGAATGTCGTTAATGACCATAGCTGTGAGAATTATACACCTGCTGATCACTAGAATATTATAATAAATGAGGTTGATTTTCCTGGTGACTACCCCATTTTTTCTCAATATGGTCTTATTACTTTTTCTATCACATTGCTGACCCTTAGTTATAAATGCTTACTTAGAGATATAAAAATGTATGAACTCATATTTGTTGTTTTTTTAAGTATCTTTAAGTGCAGGAGAAACTATTCCAGTGTTGCTTGTCTTTTCTGCTTTGTTAGGTCACGGGAGATTTTAGATGGTGAAAATCAAGCCTATAATACAAGTGAAGAGCTGTTTTACAAGCAGCCTTCCTTCCAGCAGCTAAATTGTCCCCAAAAAAGCACATATACATAATGAAGCTTTTAAGTAGTCACACATATGCATATATATTCTCTCTCATGAATGACTAATTTTAATTTTTTTAAAGTAGCAATTCAGCTTGCTTTTAGAACCATTTAAGCTTAGCATACGATTTTATTTTCCCTCCAAAACCAACTCTTCCTAATTATGAGGAAGGGAAAGTTTGCATATTTATTTTTGCAAAGACAGTAGAATAAATCCTCATCACCATATGAGTGGCTTAGTCCTGATACCTCTGTCCTAAGTTGGATGAATTTAGAAATTCATCCAGTGATCAGAGCCATAATGGTGAGATTTAACTGAGAACTGTTTTGTGCACACCAAAACCTGGCCTCCATGAGGGTAGAGACATGCCACACACTCATTGTGAGCCTTATAGCTCAGGGGGTCCACCTCTCTTAATATTTGTTGAATTATATTAAAACATCCACTATAGAGAGGAACAGATCTTTCTTTTGAGTTTTCACACAGTCCTCAGGAGTATTCTGTCTGGAATCCTCTTCTTCCAGATATCTGCATGGTTCCAACCTTCGCTTCATTCAACTCTTTGCTCAAATGTCACCTTCTCTGGAGGCCTTTTCTAACTACATTTTCTAAAAAAATAAAACAACTTCCCACCCCACCTCTCTCTATCACCTTACTGTACTTTGTGTTGTTGTTTTTCCATAGGCATTATTGAGGGCTGACATATTACATGTGTACTTACTTGCTTATTGCTATTTCCCCGCATTATATGCTTCATGAGGGCAGGGATTTGCTTTATTTGTTGTGATATCCCAGTATCTCCTTTCATGTTTGGCACCAAGTAGGTGTTCAATAAATAGATGATCAAATGTATCACTCCAGTAGGGCTTCGATAAGGGCAGTTCAGCAGATATTTCCCAATTAACTACAAAGCTCTAACTGTGTGAGAGTCTTGTGATAACCAGAATGTGGTCTCAGCTCTCAGGAAGCTTACAAGCTAGAAGAGACAGATTGCAGACAACAGCCTGCAATGATGCCCATTCATGTTTACCGAGACTCACTGCATCAGGAGAAAAGATGTCAGCCTGCAACCCCACCCATTCACACTTTTCAGTAAGGAGGTTGGGACCCTGATAGAGGATTATGAGCCATTTACGAGCCACTCAAATTTTAGTTATTAGCAAATTAAAGGCCAAAAACACACAGTTCACTAAACAATCCACATACACTTATGTGGTAGAAACTAAGTCACAAAAGATTAAGTCAGCCCAGTGTCACACAGCTAAGCAATGGTCAAGCCAGAATTTGAACCCAGAAAATCTGACTTCAAAATTATTGCTCTTAACCATCATAGCATATTTCCACACTTGTTGATAATGTCATATTAACACTTTACCTCACACACAAAAAATAGCAGTACTTGAAAACTACAGTCAACTGAACATGACAAAACTGATGATAAATTTATAATAAGTTCTTCCCCCAAATTGCAGAAATGTCACCTCTCTTGGACCTGGGCATGTGCAAACCAGGAACTTTACAAGATTGCTAAGTCTTTCAGGACAGTCAGACTTTTTTGTGAAATTTAGAATGAGAAACTTTTAGACTCTAAAATGGACTTTGAAATACCAAATTCTAGTAACCCTTTTAAACTCAATCAGAATGTTGCTAGCAAGTGGTAAAACTGAACTTTATGGGACTGCATGTTATTCACCCATGAGAACAAAGGAAAAGATTTGCATATTTGCATCAGATTATGACCCATAAAGTGTATTGTAGTTACTGACCTAGAACACCAAGGGGAAATGAAAAAAATCAATATTAGAGGTCAAAAACATGCTGTGATAAGTCAGAACAGAATGTGATTATTTTCAATTTGTAAATCTGAGTTGTTTTCAAGGAGGAGGTAGCATTTCAACCCAAACTGTGATGGATGAATATAATTTCAGTAGGCATAATGACAGAAGGGGGTCTCTAAGAGAAATGCAGAAGCAAAGGCACAGAAATACAAAAGGATGGAATATGTTTAAATAGCAGTGGGTATGATGGTATTGTTATTGCGGCAGCTCATTCCACTGTTCCATGTCATGTCCTCTGGCTCGTCCTCTGATATCAGTTGTAGATTCATTGGACAGAGTGGTGTAAGCTTGCTTGGATAGCGTCCCATAGTGCCACCAGGAATACTGGGATGTTAAGGCCCCCCGGGGTAGCCCTTAACCACTGGGCATTGGGAGTCAGTAGGAATATACTCCCCCCTCCCACTCTTAAGGTGGACAGTTCTGAGAGATGTCTGCACATGTCTCCAGACATCCTGGTGGGATGGAGGCCTACAGTAGTGTCATCGACAGTGTGTCCTTAATCTTAGCTTTTCTTCTTTTGTTGTCTCATTCTCCCTATTACCTCATTCCTGCTTCATGGAATCCCCCCTCCAACAAGCTCCTCATACCTATGTCCTTTTCTCGGACTCTGCTTTCGAGGGTTTGCTTCCTAAAGAGGCTGCACAACATAACCAGGAACAGGAAGTAGCTCAAAGGGTTGGATTGTCAGACAGACTCACAAGAATCAGAGATCTCAGCCAGTAATGAAGCACACGTAAAGCAGAACAAGATCCAGGACTACCACTGCGGCTCTCCAGTCCTTTCTAAATACACTTTGGCCCAGATTTAACAGATGGCTTCTCTGAGCAATGCAGGCATTCCCCGTTTTATTGCACTTCAGTTCATTGGGCTTCATAGATAATTCCTTTTTTTTTTAACAAGTTGAAGGCAAGACCCCCCCCACCACCACCACCACCACCACCACCACCAGCAAAAAGATTACAACTCTCTGAAGGCTTAGATGATAGTTAGCATTTTTCAGCAATAAAGTACTTTTTAAGTAAGATATGAACATTTTTTAGACATAATGCTGTTGTGCTCACTAGACTACAGTATTAGTAACCATACCTTATATATGCGCTAGAAACCAAAAAACTTTTGTGACTTGCTTTATCAAAATATTTACTGTACGACGGTGGTCTAGAGCTGAACCTGCAATATCTCTGAGGTATGCCTGTACCTAAGAGAGCAATACCTAAAAGAGTATCACTCACCCAAAGGGAGCTGTTACATTTGTAGTTTATGTGACATTTTCAAGGGAGCCATGCCCTGAAAGTGCAGTTTCCCCATGTGCAAAATAGAGAAGAAGCATACTACCTGCAGAGAGGATTGTTCTGAGACTTAAGATAATGTCTATAAAATATGCTGAAAACAACTAAAGAATGGTGATTCTTCCCTCTACTGGAAATCATACTGGATAATGATTTTCATGTTTTAGCTACTTTCATATCTTTAATACCTTATATTGCGCTACTAAGGCATTGACTGAATGTTAGTTGAATGAATTAATGGATCAGGAGGAAAAGTTACATAGGAGACCATAAAGTCGAGCAATTCCTAGTAATGATGGGCTACAAAGTGAGACTGTTCATAGATGGAAGAGGTTAGATTTAGATTAAGTTTTATTCTCCATGTGGATATTTAAATTATCCAGACTGATGTCATAAAAGGAAATTGTGATACAGGTGCTAAATTGCCCAGAAACATGATAGATTGTGCTAAAGGTCAATAGATGATAGATCAGTATTAAATAGATTTAAGGGAAAATAGACTTTAATGTTTTAGAGTTTTAAAATACTAGCATCAAAGAAATTCAAGTGCATATAAACGACTTACCAGTCATATACTGAGTCATACGGTGTCTTGTTACATTGTTTTTTAAAGAGGAAGCTTTACAAAGTATGTTCTCTGACCACAATGGAATTAAATTAAAAATCAATAGCAATGCAATATATAGAAAAGACTATACTCTTTGGAAATTATACAGCACACTTCTAAATATCCCAAGATCCAAAGAAGAAATCATATGGGAAATGAGAAAATATTTCAAACTGAAAAAAAAATAACATATTAGAATTTGTGGGATGCAGGTAACATAATGCTAAGGGAAGACCTTATAGTTTTAAGAGAAATGTTTAAAATTAATTATATAACTTTTCATCCTAAGAAGCTGGTGGAGAGGGTGGGGAATGAATTAAACCAAAATAAGTGGGAGGAAAGAAATAATAAAAATAAAATAAGAATCAATAAAATTGAAAACAAAGAATGGAGAAATTTTGCTCTGGCCCCAGGTGGCTCAGTTGGAGTATCATACACCAAAAGAAAAAAAAAGGGTTATGAGTTCGATTCCCAGTCAGGGCACGTGCAGGAGACAACAGATCAATGTTACTTTCTCACATTGCTGTTTCTCTCTTTCTCTCACCCTTCCTGCCTCCCTCCCTCCAAAATCAATTTTTTAAATCTTAAAAAAAAAAGAATAGAGAAGTTTTACAAAGCCAGAAGTTGTTTCTTTAAAAAGATCAACTTGATAAACCATATCAGGAATGATTAATAAAAAAAGAAGCTACAAATTATCTATGTCAAGAATGAGAGAGGATACCCCTGCAGATCCTATTGATGTTAAAAAGATAATGAAGGAGAAAATATAAATAACTTTATGGCAATAAACTCAACAGTTTTAATGAAAAGCACAATTCACCAAAACTGAAACAAAAATTAGAAATTTGAATAGCCCTATAATCTATTAAAGAATTGAATGTGTAACCAAAATCTTTCCGCAAAGAAAATTTCAGACTTGAATGAATTCTGTTAATATTTAAAGAATAACTAGCACCACTGTAAACAAATTTTCCAACAATAAAGGAGGAGTAAACACTTTCCAGATCACTTTATGGAACTAGCTTTTGGGGGGGGGTGTGAAAAAATTATTTTTCTAAACTCCAGGTGGTAGCATACACTGTAAAGTCCATGATCAATGGTGCACGTCACTCTCCCCTGGGCCCTCCTCTGGGCACATGTATGTTCTGAGGGCAAGTGGCTGTGGCCAATCCCCATCCAAGAAGCCCTGGCCCAGACAAGGTGACTGCACCCAACTCGGACCCCCTGCAGACCCTGCTCTGACCATGAAGTCTCCATAGAGAAGCCCAAGTCCTGAGAACCCCATGGTACAAAATGTCCAGGTCCTGACTCGCAACCCCTGGGTTCAGGTCCACTTCTTGGAACTGGTGCACACCCGCTGGGGGAAGCTATGGGATGGCACTTCTCTGAGGTAACAAGTGACTGGAGAGCAGGGGCTGCAGACTCCCACCCAGGTGTCCCCTCACCCTGGGTCTGGCCTTCAGCCACCCTCGGGTCTCGGCTGACATAGACACTACAAGAAACTTACAGACCAATTT
>NW_005871414.1:313061-316418 GCF_000147115.1 Myotis lucifugus
GGACAGGCAAGATTTTATACTCTCGCCACTTCTATTCTAGTATATGTTGGAGGTCCTAGCCAGTGCAGTAATGTGAGAAAAAGAAAGAAAAGGTATAAAGATTGGGAAAAGCAGACGTAAAAGTCTTTATTCACTGAAGACTTGATTATTTATGTAGAAAATCTTTAGGAACCTGCAAAACAACTGTTAGTACTCAGGAGTGAATTAAGCAAGGACACATGAAACGAGGTCTATATATTAAAATCAATGGTATTTCTGTATATTAGTAACATTTGGCTGGTAATTGGTATTTTCAAATGCTTTTTCATCATGTCAGAAAACAACATACTTAGAATAAATTTAACAAAAGATGTGCAAGACTTCTAAATTGAAAACTGTAAAACATTGTGAAAGAAATTAAACAAGAACTAAATAAATGGAGATATATATCATGTAAATTGATTGGGAAACTCAATATTGTTCCTCCCAAATTGATCTCTAAGTTCAGCACAATCCAAGTTAAACTCTCAACACCTTTTTTTTTTTAATAGAAAATGATAGTGTCCTAAAATCTATATGGAAAAGCGAGGGCCAAACAAACCTTGAAAAAAAAAAAAAAAGCCCTGACCGGTTTGGCTCAGTGGATAGAGCATCAGCCTGTGGACTTAAGGGTCCCAGATTCAATTCGGGTCAAGGGCATGTACCTTGGTTGCGGGCACATACCCAGTAGGGAGTGTGCAGGAGACAGCTGATTAATGTTTCTTTCTCATCAATGTTTCTGACTCTCTATCCCTCTCCCTTCCTCTCTGTAAAAAATCAAAATATATTTTTAAAAAAACAACAAAAAACAGAACAAGTTGAAGAGTTTTTTTGAACTAGTTTTAATTTAAGACTTACTATAAATCTATAGTAATCAACACAATGTAACATTGGTATAAGAATGAACAAATGGATAAGTAAAACAAATGGATCAATACAGCCCAGAAATAGATCCACACATGCTAGTATGTATGTATAGTCAATTGATTTTCAACGAAGTACCAGTGCATTTCAATGAGGAAAGGGAAGTCTCTAACAATGGTGCTGTGATGACTGGTTAAACATACAGAAAGAAATAGACCCACACCCAAAACTACCTCACACAGTACACAAATTAATTAACATTGGATCATAGACTAAATATAAAAACTATAAAGATCTCAAAAGAAACATAGGAAAGTATTTTTGCAACTTTTGGCTAGGCAAGGATTTTTTAAGACATAGGAGGCATATCACTATATAAATAATGATAAACTGGATTTCATGAAAATTAAAAACATCTGCTAATCAAAAGACATCATTAAGCAATAAGCAAAACTAGATAAAGCATAAATGAGTTTCTCTGTAGTATTCTTGATACTTTTCCCTAAATCAGACATTATTTCCAAATAAAAGATTAAAAATACATACTATTAATATAATAGGCAAGAAAATATTCACAATACATATGTATTGACAAAGACTGTGTATCCAAATTATATAAAGAACTCTTACAGTTATAATAAGAGAACAACCCAATAAAAATTGAGTAAAAAACTTAAGAGATTCTTCACAAAATATACCAGTAAATACATGTAAAAGTGTTCAATGTCATTATTCATAAGAGAAATGAAAATAAAATCACAATGATATCCATTTCATACCCACTAGAATTGGCTAACAATAAAGTCTGATAGCAACAAGAGTAGGTAAGGATGTAACCATGACAACCACTTTGGAGAACTGTGTCTATAAAGTTATACCTGTATCTTTCCCAATGACCCAGTAAGCCCATTCTTAATTATCAAGAGGATGAAAATACACATCCATAAGAAGACTCTACCAGCACGTTCTTACAGGTTTTCATAAGAAACCAGTATTGGAAACAAATGTCCATCAATAGGAAAATAGATAAATGAATTGCAGACAAGACTCAGCAATTTTAAAAAAGAACTATTGGTACATGCTACAATATGGATGAATCTCAAAAACATAATGTGATAAGTATAAGAAGCTAGTCACAAAATAATATAGTCTACTATTATATTTATTAGAAGTTGAAGAACAGATAAAACTTACCCATGGTGATAGAAATCAGGAGTGAGGATTGACAATAAGGGGACAGGAAGCAACTTTCTAAGGTGATGAAAATGTTCTATATTTTGATTGGAATGGTAATTACATGTGCGTATACTAGTACATTTATCAAAACACAGGAGATTAAGCAAAGAACTTATATGCATACTAGAGGCCCGGTGCATGAAAATTCATGCACTGGAGGGGGTGTCCCTCAGCCCGGCCTGCTCACAGTCTGGGAGCCCTCAGGGGCGGGGGGCGACCCAGCCATCAGGGGAAGGTGATGCCCCCATCACACCTCTGCTGCTGCCACTGCCCACAGTGCAAGCCTTGGCCGGCCCTGGTTACCTGAGCCTCGGGTGGCCCTGCGCTCGGGTGTTGGCTGGGCAGCTGCCATCCAAGGCTTGCCTGCACCTCGGGCTAGCCCTGGGCAGCTGGGGGGCTGAGGGCGGGTCCAGCCGCACCATGCGCCTGCTGCCCCCCCGCCTGGGCTGAAAGGACTGTGGGACTCCGTTGGGGCTGAGGTTACTGGGCACCGCCATCTTGTGGTTATGGGCGCCACCATCATTGTGACAGTGTGATGGTCAATTTGCATATTCCATCTTTATTAGATAGGATATGCATAATCCATGGACACACTAGTGTGGTGAAGGCCTGGGGTGGTGTAGGAATGGGGCAGGGGCGAGGGGAGGGGCCAAAGTGGAAAAATTGGGGACATCCTGTAATACTCTCAAGAATGAAGCTAAATAAAAAAAAATTTTTTTTAAGATTTTACATGGAAATCTATGCATTTCAATTACACAAATTTTACCCCAATAAAGAAATAAAAGAGAACATAACTATTTTTGTCATATCCATTTATCATACTGGGTAGAATGTTGACTCTAATACAGAGGTGGGCAAACTTTTTGACTCAAGGGCCACAATGGGTTCTTAAACTGGACCGGAGGGCCAGAACAAAAGCATGGATGGAGTGTTTGTGTGAACTAATATAAATTCAAAGTAAACATCATTACATAAAAGAGTATGGTCTTTTTTTTTTTTTTAGTTTTATTCATTTCAAATGGGCCGGATCCGGCCCGCGGCCGTAGTTTGCCCACGGCTGCTCTAATAACTTCCTATTGTGAACAGTCTATAATAATAAAAGCGTAATATGCTATTTAGACCAGACAGCCGAACGACCTTCTGGACGTCATTCCAGATGAAGCTGCTGTGGCGGGGGCCGAGGTAGAGGCAGTTAGGGGCGATCAGGCAGGCAGGTGAGCAGTTAGGGGCAATGAGGCA
>NW_005871414.1:316623-317661 GCF_000147115.1 Myotis lucifugus
GGTGATCAAGGGTAGGGCAGGCAGAGGGGTTAGGGGCAATCAGGCAGGCAGGCGAGTGGTTAGAGACAATGAGGCAGGCAGGCAGAGTGGTTAGAGGAGATCAGGTAGGCAGTTGAGTGGTTAGGGGCGATGAGGCAGGCAGGCAGGTGAGTGGTTAGTAGCCAGCGGTCCCGGATAGTGAGAGGGTGCAGGCCAGGCTAAGGCACCCCCCGACTGTGCAAGAATTTTGTGCACTGGGCCTCTAGTCTCTCTCTATATATATATAGAACCCTAATATGCAAATAGACCAAACGGAGGAACAACCGAACAACCGGTCGCTATGATGTGCGCTGACCACCAGGGGGCACGCATGGAACATGGCGGGCATTGGCAGCAGGTGGCAGAGCACAGAACATGACAGGCGTCAGCTGCAATGGGGATGGTGGAGCAGGTGAGCGGGGCTGCCAGACAAAGGCAGGGCACCGGTTGCTGTCATCAGGGCGAGCCTCTGGTGGTTACTGAAAATTCTTTGCTCCGTGGTCCTGCCCGGCGCGCACACCTGCTGCCAGCACTGGCCCCTCTCGCATCTGCTGCCAGTGCCAGAGTCACCTCTTGCACCCGCTGCCGGCACCGGCCCCAGTCACTTGGTGCAGTCAGTGGGTGCCAGTGGCGGCTGCTGGCCCCAATCGCTCCTCAGGACTTCTCCACCTCCCCCTGCTCCTGAGAGGCAATCGGGGCTGGCAGCCACCTCTCACACCTGCTGCTGGTGACGGCCCCACTCGCACCCACAGCCGGACGCCTGCTGCTGGTGACGGCCCCACTCGCACCCACAGCCGGCGTGGGAGCCGCCACTTGCACCCACTGCCAGTGCCTGGCGCCGGTCCCGATTGCTCAGCGCTGTCAGCATGTGCGAGCAGCGGCTGCCAGCCCCAATCGCCCCTGAGGGCTTCTCCACCTCCCCCTGCTCCTGAGGGGAGATCGGGGCAGCAGCCGCCACTCACATCCGCTGACGGTGCCAGCCCCGCTCACACCTGCTGCTGGCGCCAGCCCCAATTGCTT